>NC_051277.1:1968318-2025818 GCF_015220745.1 Sebastes umbrosus | reverse complement strand
CCTCCTCCTCCTCTGTCTCCCCCTCCATCTCTCTCCTCCTCCTCTGTCTCCCCCTCCATCTCTCCTCTTCCTCCTCCTCCTCCTCTGTCTCCCCCTCCATCTCTCTCCTCCTCCTCTGTCTCCCCCTCCATCTCTCCTCTTCCTCCTCCTCCTCCTCTGTCTCCCCCTCCATCTCTCTCCTCCTCCTCTGTCTCCCCCTCCATCTCTCTCCTCCTCCTCTGTCTCCCCCTCAATCTCTCCTCTTCCTCCTCCTCCTCCTCTGTCTCCCCCTCCATCTCTCTCCTCCTCCTCTGTCTCCCCCTCCATCTCTCCTCCACCTCCTCTCTTTTCTATCATCTTAGTTTCTTTCCTTCTATCTCTCCTCCTCGTCTGAATCTCTGACTTCCATCATCTCAGTTTCTCTCTCCTCCCCTCCTCCTCCTTCCCCCTGTTCTCCCTCTCCGGGGCTGCAGCTCCCCCGGTGCAGCTGCAGGAGGAGGGGGGATAAGGGGGGAGGTGTTCGGGGTTGAAATTAATGAGAGGAGCCTGGAGGTATTGACTTTCCTGGGAAAACACAGCTCTCTAAAAATCAGTGGCCGAGCGCCGCAATAACTCAGCACCCATCGATCCCACAACACCGCCCCCCCGACTCCCCCATCCTCCCCTTCTCACTGTCCTCACCCCTCTTCCCCTCTCCCCCCCCCCGCAGGCCTCATTGATCTGTGCATTACAAGCTCTGAGGCCGGCGGTGTCGACCCAGCAGCACCAACCGACTCTGCACCAGCTCTGCTGAGGAGACGGTGATGAACCCGGTACCACCACAAAACTACTAAAAACTACTAAAAACTACAAACCTGCACAACCAAGAAACTACAAAAAATACAAAACCGAAGAACTACAGATCTACAGAACAAAAAAACTACAAACTACCGCAGTTCAAAATAAATACAAAGAAACGTACAAAACTACAAGAGACAAAACTCGTCCAAAAAAAAGCTACAAAACTACAGAAACAAAAAAAAACTAAAGAAAACCTGCAAAAACAAACTGAAAGTAGTAAAAACTACAGACTGGTAGTAACTGTTGGTTCAGATTATACTTTCAGAGACAGATGGAAGCCAGACTGTGGTACTGAGAGTGAGTACTGTGTGTATTTGTACGTACATGTATATATAATAAGAAGTGAATGTGGTACTGAGTGTGTAGTAGTGTGTGTATTTGTAAGAACATGTATATATATAATGAGAAGTGATAAAGTGTCTCCGGTGCAGCCGGCCTCTCTCTAGAACTCCTCTCAGCCTTCTTGTCATTCTGTTGACGATTTCTTGCCTTCGGCCGGTTTTTCAGAGCGAAGCCGGCGGATCAAATCCTGAAGCTGCTTTAAGCTACGGAGAGGAAGAGAGCAAGGCATTCTGGGAAAACACTCGGATCTCTCACTGCTCGTCACTTCACCTCCAGCTGCTCCTCAGATAGATTATAATCATCAAAACCATCATAACCATCATAACCATTACAACCATTACAACCATTACAACCATCACAACCATCACAACCATCACAACCATCATAACCATTACAACCATTACAACCATTACAACCATTACAACCATCACAACCATCACAACCATCATAACCATTACAACCATTACAACCATTACAACCATCATAACCATCATAACCATCACAACCATCACAACCATCACAACCATCACAACCATTACAACCATCATAACCATCACAACCATCACAACCATCACAACCATTACAACCATTACAACCATCACAACCATTACAACCATCATAACCATCACAACCATCATAACCATCACAACCATTACAACCATCATAACCATCACAACCATTACAACCATCACAACCATTACAACCATTACAACCATCACAACCATCACAACCATCATAACCATTACAATCATTACAACCATCATGCTTCTGCCTGAAGACACACAGAGAGAGGGAGCCTGGAAAATATTCAAGGCCTAAAGCTTTCTCAAGGACCGCAGGAACCTCCATCAGAACCTCCATCAGAACCTCTGGAACCTGCTCAAGGACCGCAGGAACCTCCATGAGAACCTCTAGAACCTGCTCAAGGACCGCAGGAACCTCCATCAGAACCTCCATCAGAACCTCTGGAACCTCCTCAAGGACCACAGGAACCTCCACTAGATTCTCTGGAACCTGCTCAAGGACCGCAGGAACCTCCACTAGATTCTCTGGAACCTGCTCAAGGACCGCAGGAACCTCCACTAGATTCTCTAGAACCTGCTCAAGGACCGCAGGAACCTCCACTAGATTCTCTGGAACCTGCTCAAGGACCGCAGGAACCTCCACTAGATTCTCTGGAACCTGCTCAAGGACCGCAGGAACCTCCACTAGATTCTCTAGAACCTGCTCAAGGACCAGAGGAACCTCCATGAGAACCTCTGGAACCTCCTCAAGGACCAAAAGAAACTCCATCAGAACCTCTGGAACCTGCTCAATGACCGCAGGAACCTCCACTAGATTCTCTGGAACCTGCTCAAGGACCAGAGGAACCTCAATGAGAACCTCTGGAACCTCCTCGAGGACCATGAGAACCTCCATGAGAACCTCTCGAACCCGCTCAAGGACGAGAGGAACCTCCATCAGAACCTCTGGAACCTCCTCAAGGACCACAGGAACCTCCATGAGAACCTCTGGAACCCGTTAAAGGAACCCTACAACTCCCTTCAGGTCCTCTGCAACCATCTCAACACATTCCGGCACAACTTCGTCCATTTATTGTTAAAATCTTAATTTAAACTTTGAGGGACAAAAATATAATAATGATAGAAACTATAGTTTATAGTTTCCTCACATTATGGGATGTTGATGTATCGTGGTGTTTTTCTGTGTAACTGATGGTTGTGATGAGCTGAGGACTAGAATAAGCCGTTATAATGTGTGTCGTCGTGCAGACAGACGGCCTGGTAGTCGTGCAGACAGACGGCCTGGTAGTCGTGCAGACAGACGGCCTGGTAGTCGTGCAGACAGACGGCCTGGTAGTCGTGCAGACAGACGGCCTGGACTCGGCCTGCTGAAGCAGCGAGGAAGCCGTGATGAGTGTAAACTCCTGAAGGAAGTGACATCAGCTCTTCTCGTCTCCTCTTCAATTACCCACAGCTCGCCTCTTTAGTGTTTAAAAGCCTCATTTCACATTCATGAACACACAACACGCTGCTGGCACGGCGAGCGGCGGCGCTCTGGAAACGCACGGCGAGCGGCGCCGGCTTCTCCCCGTCTTAACAAACACACACACACGGATGTGTAAATCAGATGAACTGGCGATGTGTGTGTGTGTGTGTGTGTTGCTCAATATGGCCGCCGCTCTGGCAGGAGGAGCGGGAGGAGGAAGACTTGGGAGAGTTACAAGAAAGCTGGAGGACATTATGATGCAGCCACCTGTCGGGGTTCAGCCGCACGCTGCCTTCGGGGACGCCGCGCTTTTGTTGTTTCCTATCAATCAAACCGGAGTCAGATGTTTGTGGAGCGCGTCTGCTGATGGCGACAAAACGCTAAGGCTGGTTTTAAAGGAGCAGACCGCCGTCTCCTACTCTATATCTCACATTTACTATCATTACACTATAAACTGTACTCATACTGAACTGTATGTTACAGTACTGATGAGTATTTACTATAAACTCTACTTTATATTTATCATAATGTACTGCAGGTTTTTATTCTTTATGCTCTCAGGTCATATTTAGATTTTTTAATTTTAATTTCATTGTCACAAAAAACGTCTCTTTTTATGCTATAATGTTTGTACCCATTTTTCATTGTCATTTTAAAAAGAAGCATTACCGTTATAATCACAGTTTTATATTCTTATATATATATTTTAAATGACATTAAAACGAGATATTTAGCTCATTACAACGTGGAAATATCACGAACAGCATCGTCATCTTCAATCTGACTTTTATCTTTATTTGCTTCTCCAACTACATTTTAAATTAATAAATAATATACATGTTTTTCTATTCTTTTCTATGAAAATCACCTTGCAGAGCGTTTAAACTCGCCGCTGAGAGATAATTCATCACGTCTGATTTTAGTATATTATATATGCGGCACGGCGAAGTATTTATAACATGAAAATATCACACAACGCCGGGTCTTTAACAACAATAGATATCAGTCTGTGTGAGTCAACTCTCCATCTGTAGTGATGGAAGTCTGCCTGTTTTATATTGTTTTTAGTCGTTCCGTGTCCCTGAAGTCGTTTTGTGTCAATTTCTGGTTGTTTTGTGTATTTTCTTTTATCGTTTTGCGTTGTGTTTTTATCATTTTGATGTCTTATATATGGCACGGCGATGCATCTATAAGAGCACACGGATCTGAAGACATCACTCAACGCTACGCAACAATAAATAGACGTGATGTTCACTGGAAGGACAAATACATTCAAACCTATAAATGAAGGATTCATTTGAGCTTTGTCTCTTTTTCTGAATTGTTTTATAAACCATCTGTCCAGACCAATATGAAATGAATTACCACATCTCCAACGTCAATTTAGTCATTTTCCATTTGAGGATTCCAGTTCTCCCACATTGTTCAGGATGTCTGTATCGTAACAACACACCGTCACTGGACTCTTCTATTAACTGAAGCTCTTATTGTTCTATATGTCTGATTCTAGCAGACACGTCCGGCTCTGGATCCTGAGTGATTTGGACTGAAACGTGTCGGACTGGTCCTGTGCAGCATGTTTCTGAGGAGAACTCTCTGAGATAACAACGGGCTCCATTCACACCTCCGTCTGAAAGCAAAGCTCGCTGCTCTTGTCAGTCATATCTGTAAATGGAATCACAGATTAGCATTGCAAAAGGAGGCGGCGGCGCTGGCGGCGGCGGCGGCCGGACCGTCCATTGTGAGGGTCTCGTCTCGTCCCTCCTCTGACGGCGGCGCCTCCAACAAAGACCAGGTGGTGGTGTTAAACAGAACGCCTGAACACGCTCGCCTCTTTCACGGCCCGACGCAATGACATTTACTTATCGCGCTAAACAGCCTTCCATCTGACCTTTCTGCTACTTTGAATGACATCTGGATATTCTGACGGAATAATCGGGACAGTAAACGCACCGATTCAAGAGACAGATAAGGAGTCTTAACTCTGGACGGCAGACAAAGAGTCTGAAGGACGAGTCGGAGAGAAGAAGAGGAGGATTGACACGCCGGAGGAAAATGTTTACTTCACTGTCAGCGTGTAGAAAAACAGTTTACAGTGAATATAACAGCTGATCCTGGTCAGGAAAACCTTAAACCTTCACTTTAAGCTCTTCTTCAAGCCCACAGAGCTCCGATCCAACAATATACAACTCTTATAAACATGTTACTTTACTTTAAACTCTAGTGGAGATCACAAACTTTCACTTTCACTGTCTGGACGTGTAGAATATTTCCATCTGACGCCACGGTGCACAAACACAAAGATGTTTTCTGTAAGAGTTGAGGATGGCGACCAATAAACCCTTAAACATTCACGCAATAATATATCAGAGTTTCCCTTTAGGAAGGAATTTATTTGGTTTTGTAAACCTTCCTTTAAAGAGGATCTATAATGGTTATTTTCAGGTTTCTACCAGAACATGTTTACATGATTTAACGTTAAAAAAACACTTTATTTTTCTCTCTCTTCACCCTCTGTCGGAAACACCAAAGCAAAGAGTAGTGATCGATCCAGACTCCATTCAGAAAACAAGCATTTTAAAAGTTGTTTGCTTGTCGTCATGGTAACGGACCTGACAAAGCATGAATTCAGACTTTTTACTAATCAGCATCATCATGTAGTTATTTCAGCATCATTTTAATCTGTTTATTGATATTAAATCACAGCACAATCTGTTTATTCTGGGTTCATACCGCAGTAGAGACGTGTGGCTGCTAGATACAGTCAGTGTGATGTCACTGTATGTGAATACAGCTCGCCGCCGGGTGACGTTATGAACCCAGACATGACGGCGTTTGGTTTTCTGACATATCTGGGACTTCACCAACATGAACACAGCAGCAACAGAGGTTATTTCTTCCATGGATGATGGAAGAAATGGAGGAAAGAAAAATAGTTGGTATCTATGGAGACAAGCTCCTCCTCTCTGGCGTATGAACACAAATGATACCGGTGGTCCAACTCATGCGAGTAAAACGAAAATTCACTTTGCTCTTAGTGTGAATGCGACACAAAAACTATATAACACACTAAAGGAAAGGGAAAAAAGGCACAAAAGCATGACAGGTTCTCAGACTCTCCTTTAGTTTGATTAGTGATCAGAGAGGTGATCACTAAAGCCTTCTCTCACAGAGGAGAGCAAACAACAACATCCTGAAAACACCAGATCAATAAGATATTGGTGTTTTGTGATCAGAGCACAACGTTATCAAGGAGGACAAATCCAAACCAGCTCAAATATTATGACGCTTTGGTCACAAAGTGTTAGATGTTCAGAAGCTGACATCCCCTCCAGTAAACCACCTCCCAGTTTGACGACCACAGAACCATCAGACATCACTACAGCCCTGTTGTGTGTTGTTTGGGTCTTACCGGTGTAGACGAAGCGTCCCGGCGCTCCTTTGCAGAACTGTTTGGATTTGTAGGACAGCGTGACCTCCACGACCCCGGGGATGTGACGAGGGGGAGTCTGGACCCGGATGGCGTGAGGGGTGATCAGCTGGAAGACGAAGAACACACACAGAGGTATAAAAACACACGGTCACAGTTGTTGAGGCTGGCGAAGTCAGGTCAGTTTATTTATACAGAACAGTTTAAAAACAACCGTCAGTTTAGAGACGTGTTCAGTGCTGACAACAACACATGTTGACACGTCCAACACTCTGAGTGTCTGAATTAACACTTTGACTCAGCAGCTAAGTCTATTGTTTACTGACCAAAACAATACTTTGCCTTTTGGGTCACATATACATGTGTTTCAGTATATTTCATTGAGATAATAAGGTATTGTGTTGAATACAAAATAATCTAAATATATAGATAATAGTTAATCAATTCAAGCCTGAATAAAAAAAAAATAAATAAATATATATATATATATATGCAGGAGTTTTGCATCATCATTAGTCATTAAGCGTCACTTTCTGGTCGTTTAACATCTTTTTTTTGTCATTTTCTGCGTCTCTTTGTGGTCGATTTACATTGTTTTTAGTTGTTTTGCATAATTTTTAGTTGCGTTGTGTATTCTTTTGCCCTTTTGTGTTGTTTTTTCGTCATTTTTTTGCGTCTCTTTGTAGTCAGTTTGTGTTGTTTTTAGTCGTTTGGCATCATCTTTAGTCGCGTTGTGTATTCTTTTGCCCTTTTGTGTTGTTTTTTCGAAATTTTTTTGCGTCTCTTTGTGGTCAATATGTGTTGTTTTTAGTCGTTTTCTACAACTAGACGCCAGTAAAACGTCCGCCTACAGAGTGCCGTACAAAAGTAAAACTACATTACTTCTATTATGTTGTCATATTCTACCAAAGGAGAAAAGTTGTCCTGTGTTGAACAATAAAAACATTATAAATATAATAAGCATTTTCAGTCCAAAATGGCAGCAGTCTGTTGTCAAAACAACACTGGAGTTTCGTCTCTTTGCTTCTGTACTCTGTGCTCCATGTGTAGATATGAACGGCTCATTCTACGGTAATGAAAATACAACGGTTCTTACTTTCAGGTGATTGTACACTAATGAAAACATAGTTATATTAAATTTCTGATAATATATCCCTATATTATTGTTACACACTGTTCCTTTAAGAAAGAAAAGCATCATTAACCGACACACTGATACAGTCGAGGCTGTTATTCATCGATATGGAAGCTCCAGTTTGATCAGGACTGTGATGACATCCCGCAGCGCGAGAGATTTCTTCTGCATGTAACAAACTTTCTGAGGAAAACAGTCCGACCGTCTTCCTCCAATCTGGGTCAGCGTTCAGAGGGATTCTGGGCTTTGGAGTCCGTCTGCTCGCCGCCAGACGACGCTGATCAAAGTGAGGATCTCCGTCAGCGGCGTGTGATGTGAAGCGAACAGCGTGTGGAGGTGTATATATATATATATCTTCCCTCCTTCCCCCGCCAGGTGTTCTGCTCTTCTGGACCTGCTTCAATATTTCATGGCGCGCCGTATGCGCAGCTCCTCCTGCACCTCAACACGCACTAAATCTACATATTTTTGGGGGCATGCAGAGCTGTCGGAGCTGTACAGATACAGATGCAGGTGTTCCTACCGATGTGTGTGTGTGTGTGAGGATGAAGAAGATGGAGAACATGGTGTACAGCATGTGCAGCTGCTCACATATTGGTTCTGCTGCGTCTGTTTCATTTCATCTGATAAATTAAAATATTGCAACTCAGATGTGTGAATTCACAGTTCAGTCCTCTCACCTCGCTCCAGACCAGCATGGTGCCGAAGACAACCTGCAGGCCGTCGAAGAAGTTGTCCCCGATGAGGATGACGGTGGCGCCGCCGGTCGTCCAGCCCTCGCTCGGGCTGATGGCTTTGATGCAGGGCGTGGCTGCTTCGGAAACACAGGCGACACGACAGCAACATGAGCGATACAGTTAGAAACACGGCCGAGAAATTCAACTATCTAACAACTAAATCATCTCAGAAGACTCCGACATGCAAATCACATCAACAAACTGTGTTCAAATGAGATAACCTCTTTGACCTCTGACCTCTAACCGCCCTTCAGAACAGGACTTTAGAGTGTCAGAAGAAGACATCTTTAACAGCTAACCAGTGAACTCTCAGAGAGCTTTCAGTGAGATTCCTGCTCCAGCAGCAGCCTGTTAGTCCGCCACTAATACATGCAAAATGATTGTTTTTTCCAATACCACAGAGATCAATAAGGGGCTCCACATAAACAGCGTCTCCGTGATGACTAGACGGTTGTCCAGTCGAGTCAGACAGGCGGACGGACTGCGAGCTGAGAGGAAACCAGACCTACAAGCTCTACACGTTTACAACCTTTTCCCGGACCGTTTTATTGGGAGGGTGATTTGATATTCCAGTCAGAGCTCCGTGTTTCCTTTTGTTTACTATGTGATCTGATCCATAAAGCTGCGTTCACAGACTCTATTAAACATTACTGGTACAGTTTTTCACCACTATTAGTGGAGTGATGTTCTTCTACTACGAGTTACTGGCAGAACGAGCTCATGGAGAGTTTGAGATGTAGATTAAACACATTTGTATATATTATTCTGGTGTCTCAGAGAGTACGGAGGCCCTGATACTAGTATACTATTAACATACTGTAGATCATGTTATGTGAAGGACAGAAAGTCTCTCAGTCGTCCTGATGTTTAGCTGGAAGTTGAGCAGCCATGTCTCCTAAAAATGACTTTCCCATACAATGAAACTTCTTTGCCAATTAGGTTTCAATCTCTCCGTTTACGTTTGTTTTTGACGTATCACAAATATGTTTAGTCACAGTCTGCGTAGGGAGGATGTCGAGATGGATGGATGAGTCAAACAAACGCCAGATGTTTGTGTCCAATGAGAAACTAAAAGTTATATTAACCCAAAACATGATCTCTTACTGAACCTATAACCAGGTAGTTCTGTTGCCTAAACCTAAATGTAATTGAGAATTCTGTTTCTAAACAGCAAAAGCACCAAGAGTGGTAAAAACACTATAACGTTGATATTACTGCTGTCAATCGATTCAAATAGTTAATCGCAGTTTATCGCATGATTGATTAATATTCTTATCAACATGGGAGTGGGCAAATATGCTGCTTTATGCAAATGTATGTATATATTTATTATTGTAAATCAATTAACAACACAAAACAATGAGAGTTATTGTCCAGAAACCCTCACAGGTACTGCATTTAGCATAAAACAATATGCTCACATCATTCACATATCTGAAGGTCAGAGGTCAAACGACCCCTTTGAAAATGGACATGATGGTTTTTCCTCGCCAAAATTTAGGGTAAGTTTGGAGCGTTATTTAAAAATGCCAGAAAACAAAGTCGGAAAAAAATCAAGAAAAAAGGCCGAAGTCCAAAAAATGTCGGAAGAAAAGGGGAAGAAAGGCAGAATTTTTTTTAAAGTCTGAAAAATGTCCAAAAAAAGGCAGAAGTAAGGCCAAACAATGTCGGAAAAAAAGTCCAACAAAATGTCGTAAAAAAAAGTTTGAAAAATGTACGGAAATAAAGGCCAAAAAAAGTCCGAAGAAAAGTCCGAAAAATTACCCAAAAAAAAATTGTTAGGTTTTTTAGTTTACTATGATACCAGTATCTTCACTCTAACTTTAAAACTGAGCCGCTACAACCTAAAAATCACAAGTTGCGTTAAAGAAATTAGTGGCGTTAAAACAAATTTGCGTTATCGCGTTATTATTGCGTTATTATCGCGTTATACTGCGTTAACGTTGAAAGCCCTAGTTGAGTTACATGTATGTAGAAATGTCGATATGAATCGTATCTTTGGTTCAGAAACGTTGAAAGTCAACGTCTCCGTGGTTCACAGAAACGTAAAATACCAACGTTTTATTCTGAGTTTAGCGTAAAAACCAAACCGAGCTCTAAAGTTCAGGATCGTCGTTGATCGTCTGGTTCCAACATCAACTTCTGAAAGTCACTCAGAGTTTCCAGATGAAAGGAAGCGTTCAGCAGCAGCAGAGGGTCGAGGCTTCTCCCGCCCCGAGGACTCGATTGTCATCTCCTTATTAATTTCCCCCTTTTGTCACAGCAGTAAACAACCAGTCCGATGGGTCTGAGGGGGGGCGGCGGGGGCGGCGGGGGCGGCGGCGGCGGAAGTGAATGGAGCACAAAGGCGAGGAGCAGGCGGTGGAAAGTTTTATCAAGGACGCGGGGGGGTTGAGGGTTGGTGACAAAGGCGGGAGCAGATGTTGAGGCTCTTTATCGCCTCTGAAAACATCCCAGTCTGCAGGAGATGAAAGGCCGCGAGCTTTCCTCCGCGGGCTGAGATACGGAGCCGTCTGGTAAACAACGGGCCCCTTTTGGCCCCTGCAGGACGCCGTACAGTACGCCCGGCGCCGTCGGAGCGGGAACGCCGCTGAATGATTAAGAGCCGATTTGTGTCTCAAGGTGTCACAGGTGAGAAACAACAACATGAATGACAGATCGGTGTCGTTTGTTTTATCCCCTTAGACGGTCAGACTGTTTCTTCTTTGATCAACAACCTCTTCCTGTCTGAAACGCCCCCGCGGTGATAAACACCACCCGCCTGGTGCTGCAAGTAGGTTAAACCAAACGAGACGCTTACATCATCTGCTCCTGGAAAACTTTAGAACAAGTCGGGGGAAACTGCAGAGGTAGTCGTTTGGGAGTTGTGAAGTCTGACTGGTGGCGAATTGTTTTAGGGTTTGTTTCACTCTGTTGTACGTCCCAGAGGGGTGGGGTTTAGCTCACAGGGCTAAAACAATGAGCGTCAGGAAGACAGAAGTTAACCAAAGTCTGTTTAGTCGACTTTTCTGTGACTGGAAGTTTTGTCTGATACTTTCTGATGCCCTGATGTTGTAAGACCCACCCGCCTGGTGTTCCCAGCAGGTTAAAACAAGCACACTATCACTCCTGGAGAAGCCTCAAACTGTTTTAGTTTAGGGAGACTGCAGAGTGAGGTGGTTTGGGGGGAGGATGAGGGAGGACACAACAGAGTTTTCATGTTTAACTGGTGCCAAATTGGATTTTAGGGTTTGTTTTTCTCAGCTGGACGTCCCAGAGGGGTGGGAAGGGTTCAGCTAAGACTTCATGGCAAGTGTCTGGAAGTTCAGACAGAGGTTTATGAAAGTGAAAGTCGGTTCAGTCTACTTTTTTGTCACTAAGATGTTATCAGATGCTCTGATATGGTAAGCGCCACCCGTCTGGTGTTCCAAGTAGGTTAAAACAAGCACACCAGTTACACCATCTCTCCCGGAAAAGGCTCAAAACTTTAAAACAAGTGGAGAGAAACTGCAGAGGAAGTCGTTTGGGAGGACACAACAGAGTTTTGAAGTCTGACTGGTGGCGAATTGTTTCAGGGTTTGTTTTACTCAGCTGGATGTCCCAGAGGGGTGGGGTTTACCTCATCGGACTAAAACAATGAGTGTTAGGAAGACAGAAGTCAACCAAAGTCTGTTTAGTCGACTTTTCTGTGACTGAAAGTTTTATCTGATACTTTCTGATGTCCTGACGCGGTAAGCCCCACCCACCTGGCATCCCAAGTAGGTTAAAACAAGCGTCTCTCCTGGAAATGCCTCAAACTTTTACCTGAGTCGAGGGAAACTGTAGAGGTAGAGAGACGGAGGACAAGCTGGCTTGTTGATGTCAGATTGGTATTTGAATCTACTTTTAAGGGTTTGTTTTAACTCCCTGGACATGCCAGACGGGTGGAGTTTATCAAACAGGATGACACAATGAGAGTTTTAGACAGACGTGACGTATCACAGTCGGTTTAGTTCCACTTTCCACTGACTGACATCTCACCTGAGACTATCTAGAGCCTTTATATCATGAACTCCACCCGTCTGGTGTTCCAAGTAGGACGAAACAAACACTTCTGTATGGGCCTCTGACTTTAATGCGAGCTGAGGGGAAACTGCCGAGGACGGTGGTTTGGAAAGTTGGAAGATATATTGATCTGTTCAGGCTTGATTGGTTTTACCCAATTGTAGTTTGTTTTACTCTCCTGTAGGTGCCAGCCGGGTGGGGCTTATCAACCAGGACAAAACAATGAAGTATATTAATCTAGTCCCACTTTCCTGTGGCAAACCTGGTGCTGGTACGGGCTAAGCCCCGCCCATCTGGCACTCCAAGTGGGCCGAATCAAGCGAGAGACTTATGTCATGGCTGCTGGAAGCGGCGCGGCGAGGCCGGAGGGTTTTATTGGAGCGCGGACGCGGCAGAGTGGTATTAAAGTTTACAGCTTCAGAGGAAATGTTGCCGCTGAGCTCCGGCTCTCAGAGTCCAGTTTCACCGTGTGAAGTTTATACTCTCTTTTATTTGGTCGCTGCGGACGCTGGAAGAACGGAGCGTTTGTTACGGCGGCGCGGGACGTCCAACAGGAACGCGGGGCGGGACGGAGACCTGCCAGCAGCTGGACGGGTTCACGTAGACCTGATGTCCCCGTTTCACTCTTTAAAGGAACTCTCTTCTCCTCTACTGTGGTTCGGTTTCCTTTGACCTACTCAACTTAACTTAAGGGGATAATTTAGGGATTTTAATATATTAAAGTAGTTTTAAGGGTTTTTTGCTTTAGGTTTTTAATTTGTAAAATAAACCTTAAATAAACAAAACATTACAGGTTATCCCTTAATTTGGACATTAAAAAGGCTCTAAAGGGGTTTTAAGGGATTTATCAGGCAGGTTTAAGGTATTTTTTAAGGGTAAACACCACTAAAGATTTACCAAATGACATGGAAGACATCGCTTAAATTCATACCTTCAAAAATACCTTATTTTGTTTTAGGCTTTCTCACTAAATTTAGAGGTTTTACACCTTAAAAATACTTAAATCCTTAAGATAACCCATTAAAAACCATCTCTATATATTATAATCTATTAATTAAGGGCCACTTTTAGGTTATTTTAAGGTAGAAATTAAGGGTTGACTGTGTTACTTATTCCCTTAATTTAAATATTGTGGTTCGTTTAAGGCACAAATTAAGGGGCACCTCTAGTTGAGGGTTTTGCTATCCTTTAAATCTCCTTAAATTTTTCAGAAAACCCATTAAATGTATTTCCATAGTCACAAGTAATTAATTAAAACTAAATCAATGCTCTGTTGACTTATAGGTTGTAATATATTAAAGTAGTTTTGAGGGCTTTTTGCTTTAGAGGTTTTTAATTGGTAAAAAAAATAATCAAATAAACAAAACAACATTACAGGATATCCCTTAATTTGGACCTTAAAGGGGCTTTAAAGGATTTATCAGCTCGGTTTAAAATCTTTTTAAGGGTAAACACCTCGCTTAAATTCATACCTTCAAAAAGACCTTATTTTTTTTTTAGGTTTTCACAATAATTTACACCTTAAAAATGCTTCCTTAAGATAACCCTTAAAACCCTTCTTTATACATTATAATCTATTCATTAAGCCGCAGCTTTAGGTTGTTTTAAGGTAGAAATTAGGGGGTTACCTGTACTTTTATTTTGTAAATTTGAAGGGTTTTTTTATTATTAATTCCTTATGAACATTATAATCCATAAAATGATCTGTTACTTAATCCTTTAATTAAAATATTGTGGTTCGTTTAAGGTACAATTAGGGGGCACCTGTAGTTGAGGGTTTTTTTTCTCTTTAAAACACCTTAATCGATTCAGAAAACCCATTAAATGTGTTTCTATAGTCACAAGTATTTAATTATAACTAAATCACTGGACATTTTAATGCTTTTTAATGTATAACGTGTAATGTGACACTCCTGTGATCAGAGCAACCCTCAGTGATTACCCAGCATCCACTTTGTTTATTTTAATAGATTATTTATGGAAACTTTGCCTTTATTTTGAAAGTATGAAAGGAAGGAGAGCTCATGCTGATCTGATCTGAGAGTCTCTGAGCGACGTCTAACCTTCAGAGGGGTCCAGGCGTCGGGCGCGGCGGCCATGTTTGGAGTTGTTGTGCACGAACATGTTGTCTGACACCGCCAGCACGTGGCCGTCCACGTTGACCGTAGTGGAGATCACCACCTGCACACAACAACACACTCTGGATCAGTCTGGAGAAGAACTCACGGATTAGGTAAAGGTGTCCCAGGTGTGTCCCAGGTGTGTCCCAGGTGTGTCTCTTACCTGGAACCTCCTCATGTCTCGGGGGTTTCCTGCGTTTTTCAAACAGTTCTGATTGCACTTGAGGAAGAACTTGAGGAAGAATCTGCAGATAAAAACAACAGCAGAGATTAGTGTCGAAGATCAGAGAGAGAACTGATCCGGGATCGGAGAGAGAACTGATCCGGGATCGGAGAGAGAACTGATCCGGGATCGGAGAGAGAACTGATCCGGGATCGGAGAGAGAACTGATCAAGGATCGGAGAGAGAACTGATCCGGGATCGGAGACAGAACTGATCCGGGATCGGAGAGAGAACTGATCCGGGATCGGAGAGAGAACTGATCAAGGATCGGAGAGAGAGCTGATCCGGGATCGGAGAGAGAACTGATCCGGGATCGGAGAGAGAACTGATCCGGGATCGGAGAGAGAACTGATCAAAGATCGGAGAGAGAGCTGATCCGGGATCGGAGAGAACAGTGAAGTCGGGCTCAGGTTGATTTTTCAGGACGCTCATTTAACACCAACACATGTTTGTGTTTCATGATTCATAATCCAACGAAAATAAAAAGTTAAACTGCTTCAAGAAAAAACATTTTTATGGAAAAGTATTTACAATAATACAGATATTATTCAGCAGCTACTGAACATACAAAGTGCACTCATTCTGGAGACTACTTCGAAATATGACATCTGATTTCAAGAAATATTAGCAAAAACACCTTATTTAGTTGTTTTTTCACTTATTTTTGAAGTGACCTTTTTCCGGTGTAATGTTTATAAATGTTAAATGTTAGGTATGTAGAACTGATTCTGGCTTCGTATGAAAATAATTCTGTTTATTGTTGACGTCTTTAAATCATCCTATTGAAGGAGTAAATGTAATTAACAATAAAAAGAGTCACATTTGGAACCAGTTGTTAAGGGATTTACTGAACATAATTTCTAGTTAATAAGGTAATAAAGTCACAGCTGACTCAGGTGAATGTACATTCATTTGCGGCGGCGTGCGGCGTTTGGCGTTTGTGGGTGTCAGCAGGTCAACACGCTGTTTCTCAGCAGCAGATGAAATTATCATTCAGCGGCGGCGTCTTGATAAAGACAGTCGACACTTCCTGCAGACTTATGGCGTCTCATTAGGAAACGGCCTTTTTGATTTTCCCTCCCGCACGTCCGATCCCTCGCCAGGCCGCGGCGTGCTGATTTACGCGGGTTTTTACGGTAGCGGAGGAGTATTGATTGGGAACGGATATCAATGAGGACGGGCGGTAATAACCGGCAGCTTTGGTGGAGGACGGCGGCGGGGGGGTCAGAATGGATGGCCACCTTAATGCATCTCCCACCGCCGTGTAATCTGTGCTCATCCATCTCTCGGACCATCAGCCCCGCCGCCGCCGCCACCCCCCCCGATAGAGCGCTTCCTGTTTAATTGCCACATTATCACAATAATAATCCGGGCAGTTAACAAGCGGCAAGGTCGCAGACAGACATGTCACATTAACCAGGGGATAACCTCGGCAGAGCACCCACACCCATCTTCTCCACTGCCGCCTGCTGCTGCAGCAAGGCATGCTGGGAGAGGGGGGGGGGGGGTCGTAGATATTAATGGAGGCTCTGTGAGGTCGCCATCGATTCCCACCTTAATAAGACACTAACAGTATCTTTAAAAACACACCGCGGGAGCTCAGCCAGCTCTCACTCTCTCACCGCACTTTCTATAAGAATCCCTTAAATGTTACCTTAAACAGCATCACTTAGACATTATTAAAGGGATTCTTTTAAGGGGATAATTTATGGATTGTGATATATTAAAGTTGTTTATGTGGGCTTTTTGATTTAGAGGTTTTTAATTCGTAAAACAACATTAAGGTTACTCCTTAATTTGTACCTTAAAGGGTTTTAATGGATTATCAGGTCGGTTTAAGGTCTTTTTACGAAAAAAATTAACAAATAACACAAGCTCTTAAAAATTAAAGGTGTTTTAATGAATTTATCCGGTCGGTTTAAGGTCTTTTGAAGGGTAAACGACCATAAATTTACCAAATAACATGAAATAACATTAAATTCATACCATCAAAAAATTACCTTATTTGTTTAGAGCATTAGTACATTTAAAGGTTTTCCATTTTAAAATAATTAGGGATTACCTGAACTTTTATTTTGTGAATTCTATGTGTTTTGTTTTTTTTCTTATTCCTTATAAACCCCTTAATCCATGCCAAAAAAGGCGTTATCAATTATAATCCATGAAATTATCTATTAATTAACCCCAAAATGTGCACCTTAATTGAAATATTGAATTTAAGGTAAAAAATTAAGGGGACCTGGAGTTGAGTTTTTTTTTTACCCTTTAAAACCGTAGTACCGCTGTAGTCACAATTTATGAATAAGAATAAAGAGACAGTAAACTGGAACTGGAGTTGTTTCGATAGTTCGACCAATATCAGAAATGCCTCCGATACTTACATCCATACATGATCAGTAGTAAACAGCTGTTAAATAATACTAATACTACTAATCATGCTGGTATCATAATCGGTACTCGGGAAGGAGAACATGGATATCGGAGGATATGGAGACATCAGAACATCTGTGACTGTCTTCAGGTTCAGGTTTGATTCATCAGTAAACAGCTGGAAGCTTCTGATGGTGATTTAAACTAAACTCAGCTCCACGGTTTCATCAGAGTTCACATGATCAGCTGATTCTACTGGTTGTTATAATGTGGTGAAGTTACCCTTTAAAGAGACACACTGTGTGTGTGTGTAGTGCATATATATACATATATATATATGTATGTATATATATATACAGTATATGGTGTGTGTACATTGTATAATGTATATATAGTGAAAGGTGATGCGAGGCTGTAGCTTCTATAACAGAGAAGATAATAATGTGAAGCTCCATTCAGATTCAGAGAGACGATACACAACGATCAATAGGTTCAATTAACACACAAACACAGACACACACTGTACTATATACACACTGTACACACTATACACACACTACATACACACTGTACTATACACACACTTTACACACATTATACACACTATAAACAGTGCAGAGACCAGACCAGATCCTCACACACATATACACACACACTATACACACAGAAATACACACACACACACACACACACACACACACACACACACACACACAAAAGGAATACACACAGTGATACACGTCTACACACAAACAATAACACAAGGAGCTGCTTAGAGACACAAAAACACACACACACACATGCACATATACAATGGTAGACACGTACACACAGAGAAATACAGTTATACACAGAGAAACATATACACAAACAGTGACACACATTCAACACACATATACACACACTGACAACAACACACACCAAAACACAAACACATGAACAAAAGCAGACATGAACACATAAAATACACACTTTATACTTCCTGTTCATGATTACGTGGATTACATACTAACCCATTTTGTTGGACATCCATGAATTGTAGTGAATTACTGTTAGTGGGTAAAGCTCCAAACGGTGGATGAGAACAACCTGAATAACTCCATGTAGGAAGCCATTAGCTCCACCTTTACTAGCTGCAACATTAAAGTGATTAAACACATTCATGCATCAATAATTATGTATTATTCTGCATAATGAGTCTTTTCTTTGTGTGCAGTCACACCTTCAGTCGACGTGAGGACGACGCAGCGGCACAACTAACGAGTTGAAAGAGTCACACTGTGTAATGTTATTAACTGGCAGTAAGTAAAGAGAGATTCACATGTAGAAATCAGATTCTTCTCTAACAAACACCAACAGCAGCAGCAGTGTCTACATGATAAACATATGAAAACATGATGAAGGAGGAGGCAGAGTGTAGAGCCGCTGCTCCGTCATTAGCTCCTTCTTCTTCTTCTTCAGTGGTTCTTTAAAGAGGAGGTGTAGATAATGAGAGGGACGCAGTCTGCTGGTGTCAGCTGTCACCTCATTACACCAGCACACAATCAATGAGAGGACGGAGAGAGGAGAGAGGAGAGAGGAGAGAGGAGAGAGGAGAGAAGAGAGAGGAGAGAGAGGAGGACGGAGAGAGGAGAGAGGAGGGAGGAGAGAGGAGAGGATAGAGGAGAGGAGAGAGGAGAGGAGAGAAGAGTGGAGATGAGAGGAGAGAGGAGAGAGGAGAGAGGAGAGAGGAGAGAAGAGAGAGGAGAGAGAGGAGGACGGAGAGAGGAGAGGAGAGGAGAGGAGAGAGGAGAGAGCAGAGAGGAGAGAGGAGGGAAGAGAGAGGAGAGAGGAGAGAGGAGAGAGGAGAAAGGAGAGAGGAGAGAGGAGAGAGGAGAGAGGAGAGAGGAAGGAGGAGAGGAGAGAGGAGAGAGGAGAGAGGAAAGAGGAGAGGAGAGAGGAGAGATGAGAGAGGAGAGGAGAAGAGAGGAGAGAGGAGAGAGGAGGGAAGAGAGAGGAGAGAGGAGAGAGGAGAAAGGAGAGAGGAGAGAGGAGAGAGGAGAGAGGAGAGAGGAGGAGAGAGGAGAGAGGAGAGAGAAGAGAAGAGAGAGGAGAGGAGATAGGAGCCTAACGCAGCTTTAGTTCCTCTTCATGTATCAGCGCTGTGTTAATCCACAGTTGGAGGACGGACGCTACAAACTGAAAGTGAAAGTGTCTGCTCGGGGCCAGAGAGAGAGTTGACAGACCAGACGATGGCGAAGGATTTGTGGGGCCTTCAAATGAAACTGGGAAGTCGTGTACACGATATGTTTGGCGTTCAAGTGGTTAAGTGGTGAGAACACCGCTGCTAAGCAACGACAATATTAACGTTACTGTCGGCGTCTCCATCGGTACCAACCATGTCATACTAGCTTGTCATGAAGGAGGTTAAATAACACTCCACACTTACATTAAATTTTAGCGAGGAAAAACTGTCATGTCCATTTTCAAAGGGGTCCCTTGACCTCTGACCTCCAGATCAGTGAATGTAAATGTGTTCTATAGGTACCCACGAGTCTCCCCTTTACAGACATGCCCACTTTATGATAATCACATGCAGTTTGGGGGCAAGTCATAGTCAAGTCAGCACACTGACACACTGACAGCTGCTGTTGCCTGTTGGGCTGCAGTTTGCCATGTTATGATTGGAGCATATTGTTTTCTGCTAAATGCAGTACCTGTGAGGGTTTCTGGACAATATCTGTCATTGTTTTGTGTTTATTGATTTACAATAATAAATATATACATACATTTGCATAAAGCAGCATATTTGTCCACTCCCATGTTGATAAGAGGATTAAATACTGGATAAATCTCCCTTTAAGGTTCATTTTGAAACAAAATGTGTGATTAATCGTCTTTATATTTCACCTCCAGCGTGACGGCGTTAAACAGCTGAGATTCACCTGGAGGTTTGTTCTCTGAGACGGCGAGGAGTCGTGTTTACTGTCAGTCTCTAACATGACGGAGCTGCTGGAGGATTTAAAGCTCATTTAGCTTCACATCAGCGTTTTAAACCGGCCACTCCAGATGATGTCACCCCCCCCGACCACACCCAGTGCACTATGGGAAGCAATTACATCGGGCTCAGATTACAAGAGGCCCTGATGATGAACACACACACACACACACACACACACACATACACTCTCCCTCCCTGGAGTCTCTCACTTATTACGTTAGAAAGAAAAAGAAGCAGAAAAAGAAAATCAATATTTCAGCAGGAGTATTTTTAAAAGCCGCCGCCGCCGCCGCTCGCCCTCACAGTGTGATGCTCTCTGTGAGAGGCCACCACACCGCCGCCAGTTTACCACCTGACCGCCCGGCGAGCCCGGGCCAGCACACCGCCGCCGCCACCATCCCCATCACCATCGACTCATCTTACGGGTGACAAACTGAAACAAAGCACAAAGCAAGCGTGGCGAGCCGAGGCCGCCGCCGCCACCGCCGCCGAGCTCCACAGCAATCCGTCCTGGTTAACCCGCTAACCGCCTCGCCGTCACATCTCATTTGTTTGCAGCTAACGAACAAAACCGTGGAGGAGAAACAACAAAGCTCGCAGGCGGTTTGTGCTACAGAAAAAAAACATCAGAAGAAGAAGAAGAAGGAGAAGAAGAAGAAGGAGGGAAGGCGTCGCCTCATTAGGAGGTCGAGTAAAGTCTAATATTGACTCTGCCGTGTTGTTGAAACGCCCTCTTCAAATAATTACTGAGGAGTTCAGATGATGCTCCTCGGCTGCTAATTAGGATATGAAACAAGAGCAGCTTCATGCCCATTACCATTACATGATGATTCAGTGTGTGTGTGTGTGTGTGTGTGTGTGTGTGTGTGTGTGTGTGTGTGTGTGTGTGTGTGTGTGTGTGGAGACGAGGCCCGCTCGGCTCTGCTACAGGACATCAATAATTCACAAGCCAAGATGGCAATTACAGGACCATGTACAATCAGACTAAATATTTGATGAGGCACTAAAACAGTCGTGGAACAGATCTGCCTCGGTCTCTCTCTGCAGCCGCTCCACCGTCTATTGTCACAACACATTAGCTGCTCGCTCCCTCGGTCCCCAGACTTTGTCTTGACACGCAAAAGCAGTTTATTCTGCTAAAAGAGCCTCGCGCAATTCATTTGTTCCGTCTGAAATATTGAGCGCAAGACATTATGCATTCTGGGAGGCTGCGGATCGCCGGCCGCCAACTCGTTTGTGTCTTTGCACATAAAGCGACAGTGACGAGGAGGAGGAGGAAGAGGAGGAGGAAGAGGAGGAGGAGAAGGAGGAGGAGGAGGAGGAGGAGGAGGAGGAGCATTAAATATCTGAAACTAATCAATCTGAATCGATCGCAATAAAAAGAGGAGATGCTCACACCCTCTTCCTCCTCCTCCTCCTCCCCCTCCTCCTCCTCCTCCTTCTCCTTCTCCTCTTCCTCCTCCTCTTCCTCCTGCTCGTCTTCCTCCTCCTCCTCCTCCTCCTCGTCTTCCTCCTCCTCGGTGACCGGAGGGAAATGTTTCTGCATTAAAAATAATGTGACACAAAATCCATGTCTAAAAACAGAAAGTGTGTATAAGGTGATGACTCCATCGCAGGATCGATCTCTGACTGACGACGAAGTCTAGAAACACGTGAAGGAGTTCGTCTGCAGGGACGAAGATCTGAGCTCATTAAGTCTTCTTCTTCTTCGTTGGTGTTTAAGACCTGCTGCTCTCCACCTGTCAATCAGTCAGCTCCTGGCGGTTCTGGCGGGATTTGACCTCATTTGTACCAAAGAGACGAAACTCTGCTGCCGCCATTTTGGACTGAAACTCTTTTTATATTTATAATATTTTATTTCAGTAGAATCTGACAATAGAATATTAATAATGTAGTTTAACTTTTGTACGTCTCTTTGTAGCAGGACGTTTTACTGGTAGTCACTTTCAGTCCTTGTTTCCTCTCCTTGTCTCGTCTCCTTGTTTCCTGTCCTCTCCTTGTTTCCTCTCATCTTCTCTCCTTTCCTTGTGTCCTCTCCTTGTCTCCTATTTCTGTTTCCTTTCCTTGTCTTCTCTCCTTGTCTCTTCCCCTTGTTTCCTCTCATCTTTTCTCCTTTCCTGTCCTCTCCTTGTTTCCTGTCTTCTCCTTGTCTCCTCTCCTTGTCTCCTCTCCAGCTGCTGCTGCCATTTTGGACTGAATATCATATTTATAATATTTTATTGTTCAACACTTCAGCGGAGACATTAAATATGAGAATAGAATATAAATAATGTAGTTTAACTTTTGTAGGTCTCTCTGTAGGAGGACGTTTTAGTGGCATCTGGTCGTCGCTTTCAGTCCAAAATGGTGGAAGCGTAGCTCTGCTGCTGGGAGCTGATGTTACAATAGAACCAACTATTGACGAACAAGTTGCGTTAAAGAAGTTAGTGGCGTTAGAAGGAATCTGCGTGAACACGTTATCATGTTAACTTTGACAGCCCTATATGTATATTTCATATATGTGTTTTATTACTGTAGCATGTAGTCGGTTCACGTCCTGCTGCTGGAGATAAACTATCTCTGTGTATAATAGCGAGCGGCGGGGAGACGGCGAGCGTTCAGAGCGTTCAGAGCGTTCACAGCGTTCAGAGCGTTCAGGGCGTTCACAGCGTTCACAGCGTTCAGAGCGTTCAGGGCGTTCACGGCGTTCAGGGCGTTCACAGCGTTCAGAGCGTTCAGAGCGTTCAGAGCGTTCACAGCGTTCAGAGCGTTCAGGGCGTTCACAGCGTTCACAGCGTTCAGAGCGTTCAGGGCGTTCAGGGCGTTCACGGCGTTCAGGGCGTTCACAGCGTTCAGAGCGTTCAGAGCGTTCAGGGCGTTCACGGCGTTCAGGGCGTTCAGGGCGTTCAGGGCGTTCAGGGCGTTCAGAGCGTTCAGAGCGTTCAGGGCGTTCACAGCGTTCAGAGCGTTCAGAGCGTTCAGAGCGTTCAGAGCGTTCAGAGCGTTCACGGCGTTCAGGGCGTTCAGGGCGTTCACAGCGTTCAGAGCGTTCAGAGCGTTCAGAGCGTTCAGAGCGTTCAGGGCGTTCAGGGCGTTCAGAGCGTTCAGAGCGTTCAGGGCGTTCACAGCGTTCAGAGCGTTCAGAGCGTTCAGAGCGTTCAGAGCGTTCAGAGCGTTCACAGCGTTCAGGGCGTTCAGGGCGTTCACAGCGTTCAGAGCGTTCAGAGCGTTCAGAGCGTTCAGGGCGTTCAGGGCGTTCAGGGCGTTCAGAGCGTTCAGAGCGTTCAGTGTGTTCAGGGCGTTCACAGCGTTCAGAGCGTTCAGAGCGTTCAGAGCGTTCACAGCGTTCAGAGCGTTCAGGGCGTTCACAGCGTTCACGGCGTTCAGGGCGTTCAGGGCGTTCAGAGCGTTCAGAGCGTTCAGAGCGTTCACAGCGTTCAGAGCGTTCAGGGCGTTCACAGCGTTCAGAGCGTTCAGAGCGTTCAGAGCGTTCAGAGCGTTCAGGGCGTTCAGGGCGTTCAGGGCGTTCAGAGCGTTCAGAGCGTTCAGGGCGTTCACAGCGTTCAGAGCGTTCAGAGCGTTCAGAGCGTTCACAGCGTTCAGAGCGTTCAGGGCGTTCACAGCGTTCACAGCGTTCACAGCGTTCAGAGCGTTCAGAGCGTTCAGAGCGTTCAGAGCGTTCAGGGCGTTCAGAGCGTTCAGAGCGTTCAGAGTGTTCAGGGCGTTCACAGCGTTCAGAGCGTTCAGGGCGTTCAGAGCGTTCAGAGCGTTCAGAGCGTTCAGAGCATTCACAGCGTTCAGAGCGACTAACAGAAGGAGGCTGAATAACGAGGATCAGAGCCGACAGGAGCAGACATGTTGAACACCGACGTGTTGGAGAGTCTTCCTGTTTGTGTTCTGCTGCTTCCTGTTAGCTGGAGGTGAGATGCCGTCTGAGTGTGTGTGTGTGTGTGTGTGTGTGTGTGTGTGTATGGATGTTGTGTATATATAAAAACACATGCTGAGTTCCTGGAGCGCAGAGACCAACACAACATCCCATAATTATTTCATACTGCCTGAGAGAGAGAGACTGAAAGAGGGAAGAAGTAAACCAGTTCTCCTTCACAACACACACACACACACATCTACACACACACACACACACACACACACACACACACACGCACATCGAACTCAGGTTACACCTCAGCTGTATTTTGGCAGCGTTGTCATGACGATCAGCATATTTGTCTCTGCGATTGAAAAGTCATCCGTGTGACGCAACGCTGCAGCCGGACAGTGTGTGTGTGTGTGTGTGTGTGTGTGTGTGTGTGTGCGTGCGTGTGTGTGCGTGTGTGTGTGTGTGTGACATCATGACTTAGAAATGAGGAGGAAATCGGAGAAAGATTCAAAATTCGGGGAAAAATATCCGAACGCACGTCGTCCATTAAAAACACTGAACTGACCGACCAATCAGACGCATGGAAACACACACACACACACACACACACACACACACACACACACACACATGCCAGTACACTCAGTAGTACACCGTCTGTCACCAGTGGACAAAATAAGTGAAACACAAACTAGGACCTCAGAGTTGAATCGTGTCCTGTGTACCAGTGACACCAGTAAACACCCAGCAGGGTTAGGGTTAGACTAGCAGCGGCCCCGGGGCATCATGGGAGTTGTAGTGTATGTGGTGTAGTATTATATATGTGGACAGCTCGGCAGCATATTGTCAACCAGAGGGAGCACCGAGAGAGCAGCTGCCACCAGATAAACCTCAGAACACCACCAACACGGTGAGAAATACGGGCCTGGAAACAGCCTGGAAACAGCCTGGTAAAGTAGCCTAGAACAAGCCTGGAAACAGTGTGGAAATAACCTGGAAACAACCTGAAAACAACCTGGTAAAGCAGACTGGAAATAACATGGACACGCCCTGGTAAAACATCCTGGAAACAGTCTAGAAACAGCCTGGAAACAACCTGGAAACACCCTGGAAACATCCTGGAAACAACATGTAAACTCTCTGGAAACACAGTGAAAAGCAGCCTGGAAACAGCCTAGAAATAGCCTGGTAAAGCAGCTTAGAAATAGCCTGGTAAAGCAGCTTAGAAGCAGTCTAGAAACAGCCTGAAAAATAAGGCTGGAAACAGTCTACAAACAGCCTGGAAACAGCCTGGAAATAACCTGGTAAATCAGCTTGGAAACAATATAGTAACAGCCTGGAATATAAGGGGACAGACAGAGGTCTCGGCACCACTAAATGAATAAAATGAGCCACATTAACACAAACCTGTAATTTGTCTCATTAAATATGTAAATATAATTGGTGGCTCTCAGACTGGAGTCCAGGAAACTCCAGGCAGCCTTGAAGGGAGTTCCAGGGGCTAAAAATGTTTTAATGTTAATGTTAATGTTAGAATTCAGATCCACATTTAAAGACGTGTAAAGAGTGTAAGTTTAAATTCGGGTATTTATCTTTTTGTTTTATGTACAAAACTGAACTTTGACTTTTAAAGTTTCATTTCCATTCAGATTTTTGTTGCTTTTCTTCATCTCGTCTGTTGTTTGTGTAGAATATAACATAATGTAAAAGTTTTGTTTAAAGCAGATTCCCCCTGTGGTTAAAGAACAGCTTAATAAAAAGGTCAACAGCTGAAGTCTCCACATTCAGCTCTCTGGGACTGAACCAGTCCATTCTGGACCTGGAGGGGTCAGAGGTCATGCACTGCACATCTCCAGGAAATACTCCGGTCCAAAATGTGAAATGCTAACCACGCAGCTGGACTTCATGTCCCATGATTCCTCTGTTCTCCAGGTGATCTCCAGGGTAACTCCAGGTACGTGTGTGAAGCCCTGATATCAGCCCCATCATCTCTCCGGTGTTGAACTGAAGGATTTATTTATCCTCTCTGGACGGAGGAGAATCCTTCAACTTCTCGTCTGATGAAATCCTCCTAAAACCTGCTGGGTTTAAGCTCCAAACAGCCTCCAGCTAAAAGCTGAAAACCCGGACCGCTTCTTTCCTGAAGAGTTGACGTTTTCAGAGATCGTTGAGGTTTGATATGAATTTCATCACGGCCGAGCTGCTCGTGGCTCAAAGGCACGTCGGCGGCTCTCAGATGAAGAAGTCAACGCCTCCTAAATTAAGGTCAGACCTCCGAATATCAAAGATCAACTTATTAAAATAAGATGGAGACGCACAAAGAGAAGAGAGGCGTCTCTGTGGGGGAACACACTCAGCTTCCAGCAGTGAAACCTCAGCGAGGTTCTGACCCGCCGACTCCTCTCTGACCCACAAACCCCACAATCCTTCCTGCAGCCGGCTGTCAGGACTCACAGATACCAACAGGCTGCAGCTCCACACACAGTAAATATGAATTATATAAACATAATGTTGATATGAGCAGAGAGCAGAGAGTCACTTATCCAGAGATATAAGAACCAGTCTGATATATTCAGTCCTCTAACGCGCAGATTCATTTTAACGCCACTAATGTCTTTAACACATTAACACAACTTGTGGTTTTTAGATTGCAACGGTACAACTTGATCCCTATATCATAGTAAACTATAAAACCTGATGAATCCATCAGTACCAACCAGGTCAGACTACTACTACTACTACTACTACTACTGGTATCATAGTAAACTATAAAACCTGATGAATCCATCGGTACCAACCAGGTCAGACTACTACTACTACTACTACTACTACTGGTATCATAGTAAACTATAAAACCTGATGAATCCATCAGTACCAACCAGGTCAGACTACTACTACTACTACTACTACTACTACTACTACCACTACTACTACTACTGCTACTACTACCTCTACTACTACTACTACCTCTACTACTACTACTACTACTACTACTACTACTACCTCTACTACTACTACTACTACTACTACTACTACTACTACCTCTACTACTACTACTACTACTACTACTACTACTACCTCTACTACTACTACTACTACTACTACTACTACTACTACTACTACTACTACCTCTACTACTACTACTACTACTACTGGTATCATAGTAAACTATAAAACCTGATGAATCCATCGGTACCAACCAGGTCAGACTAGCTGGTCATGAAGAGGTTAAATAACACTCCAAACTTACACTAAATGTTGGAGCGGAAAAACTGTTATGTCCATTTTCAAAGGGTCCCTTGACCTCTGACCTCCAGATATGACCTCTCTCATGACCTGGAGAGAATATACTACTGCTACTACTACTTCTACTATTACTGCTACTACTACTTCTACTATTACTGCTACTACTACGACTACTACTACTACTACTACTACTACTAGTAGTACGACTACTACTACCACTACTACTACGACTACTACTACTACTACTACTACTAATACTACTACTAATACTACTACTACTACTACTACTACTACTACTAGTACGACTACTACTACTACTACTACTACTACTACTAGTACGACTACTGCCACTTCAACTGCTAGTACTCCCACCACCACTACTAGCCAACTACAGACATCACTATTACTATTAGGCTACTACTTTTACTACTGTAACTACTTCTACTGACACCACTACCATCACCACCACTACTAAGAGTACTTCTGCTGCTGTATAGTACTATAGTATAGTACTAATAGTACTACTGGCTACTGTATTACTGACAGTATAGTACAAGGCCTGTAGTACCATTAACACTTGTACTACTACTATACCATTACTGCCACCACCACTACTACTAATAGTATTACTACTACTATAACTACTACTACTGCTGCTGTATTCCTGACAGTGTAGTACAAGGCCTGTAGTATCTGTAGTTAGTAGCTAATAAATCAGATTGCTAATTGCTAATTAGTAGTTTTCTAGAAGACAGAAGTGGACGTAGAAGCGTCACGATAAAAGAGAAGAGAACTGGAATAAAAGAGGATTATTTCCTATGAAATGAAATATTGAGATGGCCGTCTGTGACCTCTGCTGCCGTCTGTGACCTCTGCTGCCCTGAATGAGCCTAAAGGTCAGACGACACTCTAAGTGACAGTAATGGTTCCTCTCATTTATAAGAAACATCTTCTTCTCCACTTTTATGATTCATTTAACACACTCCGCCCGCCTGAGCAGTAAATACTTAATATGTACAACATGATTAAATGATTGCTCCACATTCAAGCCCAGATAGACGCTAACGCTTTAATTAATGTTTTACATTCACTGAAATATGTTTGCTTTTGCTTTCACTCCATCAGAGACACATCCTTCTCTTAAAAGGCCAGCGCAGAGGTTTTAACAGTTCCAGCTCCTGAAGTACACATCCTTTACTTAAAGGGCCAGCGCAGTGTTTTTACCAGTTCTAGCTCCTGAAGTACACATCCTTTACTTAAAGGGCCAACAGAGGTTTACCAGTTCTAGTTCCTGAAGTACACATCCTTCACTTAAAGGGCCAGCGCAGAAGTTTACCAGTTCTAGTTCTTTAAGTACACATCCTTTACTTAAAGGGCCAGCACAGAGGTTTACCAGTTCTAGCTCCTGAAGTACACATCCTTTACTTAAAGGGCCAGCCCAGAGGTTTACCAGTTCTACTTCCTGAAGTACACATCCTTTACTTAAAGGGCCAGCACAGAGGTTTACCAGTTCTAGCTCCTGAAGTACACATCCTTTACTTAAAGGGCCAGCCCAGAGGTTTACCAGTTCTACTTCCTGAAGTACACATCCTCTGCTTAAAGGGCCAGCCCAGAGGTTTACCAGTTCTACTTCCTGAAGTACCCATCCTTTACTTAAAGTGCCAGCAGAGGTTTACCAGTTCTAGTTCCTGAAGTACACATCCTTTACTTAAAGGGCCAGCGCAGAGGTTTACCAGTTCTAGTTCTTGAAGTACACATCCTTTACTTAAAGGGCCAGCGCAGAGGTTTACCAGTTCTAGTTCTTGAAGTACACATCCTTTACTTAAAGGGACATTAGAGGTTTACCAGTTCTACCTCCTGAAGTACACATCCTTTACTTAAAGGGCCAGCCCAGAGGTTTACCAGTTCTAGTTCCTGAAGTACACATCCTTTACTTAAAGGGCCAGCCCAGAGGTTTACCAGTTCTAGTTCCTAAAGTACACATCCTTTACTTAAAGGGCCAGCCCAGAGGTTTAACAGTTCTAGTTCCTGAAGTACACATCCTTTACTTAAAGGGCCAGCCCAGAGGTTTAACAGTTCTAGTTCCTGAAGTACACGTCCTATACTTAAAGGGCCAACGCAGAGGTTTTAACAGTTTTAAGTACACGTCCTTTAGTAATATCCGTACCTGTATTTAAATGTGATCAGATCAATCTCTCTCTTACCATCCTCAGTAGCAGTAGTAGTAGTAGTAGTAGTAGTACTAGTTCATGTATATCATCCTGACAGATGTTTCTCTTTACGTTGATCACTATTCAGAGCAGCCTTCACAGGGCTCCTGCAGCTATCTGAGGTATTTAATTAAGAGTGTGACTGCTGACGGTTCAACGTCCAGCGTTATTGAACCAAAATTAAAGGAAAAGGAGGTGATTTGAATAACGGCCCGGGGCGTCGCTTCCAACCACTTCATTTCAATATCTCTTCACGCCACTTTAACCTCTCCTGCTGCTGCTGAAGCTGCTGCTGCGTCGAGGCTGAAGACTGAAGGAAAATAAAACGCCGCTGAGTGTCACCTGAACAGGAAACTGTAATAATTACAAACACGGAGAAGAAACGGAATCTGAGGAGCGTCGGCGGCTGTTTATTAAAGGAACATTACGCCTGTTTCTACACGTAAAAAAGTCAACTTAACACAAATCATTTACACTTTTCATCATCCATCAGTTTTTAGATTCATCTCCTGCCTTTAAAGGAGCCATGTATGGAAGTCTAAGGCTGCCAATATCAATAGAAAATATTTTTAATCTATTTGAAATTACCATTTGTGTCACTCATTTACATTTCATTTCACTATATTGTTTTTAAAAAGGCTGATTCTATTGACATTTTTTGAGAAACCCACTACAGTAATCTCTGAGTAGCCATTGTATTTTTTATTTTATATATAGAGATATTTATTATTATTAGTAGTAGTATTTTATTTTTATTCATTATTATTTTTATTTATTATTATTTTTTTATTATAATTATATATCCTTTATGTATATTTTTTGTGGTTGCTTGTGTATTTGTTTTTTTGGGAGAGTAGATGGATGTGAAATCTTTTCACTGTACAGTTTAATTCATTACTGATAATCAATAAAAAGACCTTTGAAGGAAAGAAAAGATCTATTTTACCATATTATTTATTTATGGCGGTATATTCAAACATCACATGAATATAATCTAATTATAATTAGTTTTAATTGTTTTAATTTAATAATATTATGTTATATCAGTGTTGTTTCAAACTCAATCTGGTTTGGAAAATGAAATCAATAAAGTGAAGTTTACAGTATTTATAGAAATTAGTCAAATAAAATAGATACATTTTAATTTAATGTGTTTTAATCATTCATTCTCACGGCATCGTTTGCTTTAATATTTTTAGTTTTTATTTCGTTTTTTAATTGCTGTGAGTTTGTTCTTGATTTTAACACCAGATGGATCATGATGAGGTGTTAGTAGGTAGCTGAAGTATACAGTAAGTACTATGAGTCATAGTGGTAATAATACTGTTCAAATATAGAGGAAGTGTATTGAATCTACACACACACACACACACACACACACACACACACACACCGTGCTGATTGGTTGCTGATAAAGAGGAGGAATAATGATGCAAGCATTACAAAGTAAATGTAATTTACTTTCCTTTGAAGTCGGCGTCAACACCAAACCACGCCGGCCAAATTAAACACACACACACACACACACACACACACACACACACACACACACACACACACACACACACACGCAGATATATATCCGAAAGAAGGAGTTCTTACACCTAATTGGCACAAACAGCTCGGAGAAAACATGTTTTTTGGTGGACTGTGTTTTCCTGCTCTGCAGATTTTAAAGCTTCGCTGCTATTCTCCATCTGTTTGGCGGCGGCTCCACGCCGCTGCGCTGGGACCAGCGGTCAGCAGCAAGGTGAAGCCAGCCGCACCATCTGGCCTGACCTTGGGCCGCTCTCGGACCGACGGAGGCTCCGACGTGTGAGGCCGGGGTTGGAGGGAGAAGAGAGAGAGGACGGGACAGGAATCCTCCTCATCCTGTTAGATTAACTCGTGTCTTTCATCGGCTCTTTAAAGGGTTGATTTCACACGTCCTGTTGTTCACTTTAAAGTCTTTAAACAACAAAACCTTCCTGGTTGTGAAGCTGAAAACACCGACAGCTCTTCTTCATCTGTTTCATCTCTACTGGACGGATACCAAACACGTTTAATTACTCACTAATATGTGAGTTAACTCCTCTGAGGCATCACCAAACACAGTCAACGTTAACACAACGTGTCACCACGTCCTTCTCTTGTCTCCTCTTTGAGGACGAGTCCATGGATCTGGATCTGGATCTGGACTCTGCTCAGGAGGTGACCCCAGACAGAGTCCAGGTGCTTTTAGAGGCTGGCAGCAGAGCCGTCCGTCCTGATTGGTCGACTACAACAAACACTAAAACAGTGACCTCCACTTTACAGCTGAATCTGTGTGAAGCAGGACGAACTCTAACAACAAACAGTGCACGGACTAAAAACTAAAAACATGAAACAAGATCATAGAAAAATAAAACATCGGTGCAGAAGAGTGAAACTGACGGGTTGTTAAAATCTGTTTCTCTTTCTAACAATGTTTCCTGTTGGCTGAAACGCCTCGTGTGGAGCCGGATGCTCTCACACACCGTTCAGAGCTATTCCTACTAACAGCAATTCACTGTAATTCTTGTATATCCCACAAAATCAATTCATATTTAATCCACGTAATCGTGAACCAGGAAGTATAAAGAGCGGTGAACGGTGTGTAGGGAGGAGGTCGGAGTGGATGGGGGGGGATCTAAACACACCAGACTTTCACCAGGAGACCGCTGCTCATGTCCCGTCTGAAACCAGAAGTCAACGTTGATTTATTTTGTCAACGTTGACTTAAGTTAAAACACTTCTGGAGTTATTTTAACCCACGAACGAATGAAGACGGAAGTATATTTTGAAATGCATGTAACAAGCGGAAATTGACTTCGAAAAAATGTGAGAAAAAAAGTCAGAAAAATGTGAGAAAAAAAGATGGAAAAAAGGCAGGAGAGAAGTCTGAAAATATCTGAAAAATGTCCAAAAAATGTCCGAAAATAAGTCTAACAAAAATTTTAAAAAATGTCCAAAAAAAGTCTGAAAAATATCAAAAAAGGTGGAAAAAGGCAGAAGACATTTCTGAAAATACTCGAAAATAAGTCTGAAAAATGTCACAAAGGAAGTAAAAAAAAAATCTGAAAAATGGCCGAAAAATTTTGAAAAAAAGTCAGAGAAAAAGTAAAAAAAAAAAATGTATCGGCCAATACCACAAGTTCAGGTATCGGAATCAGAATCGGGAAGGAAAAAATGGTATCGTAACGTCTCTAATACGAACTGTCGTATGAGGATACATTGTTAGGCGTCACTGACATGGTGGTGGTGGTTTGGCCAAAGAGTCTAGAAGAATATTTATAATATTTTATTGTTCAACAAAAGACATTTCAGTAGAATATGACAATAGAATAGAAATTATTTTGTTGTACTTTTGTAAATATCTTGTCTTCCTACCGGGACACGTCCTCGAAGTTGCAGCAAAACACAAAATAAAAGATAAATGAATCTAAACTCTGCCACCAGATCTGACCTCAGCTCAGCCGTTAACCAGCCGTCAAACAATACAGTCAATCTGGATTTATGAGAGAGAGAGAGAGAGAGAGAGAGAGAGAGAGAGAGAGAAATAGAGAGAGAGAGAGAGAGAGAGAGAGAGAGAGAGAGAGAGAGCAGACTGATGTCAGCATCCATCTTTTCATATTCCAGCCGGCTGTAAGTGGATTACTGATGAAATCATTCACAGCTAATGGCATCCAGACGGCCGAGAGACACCGAGACAGACAGAGAGAGAGAGAGAGAGAGAGAGAGAGAGAGAGAGAGAGAGAGAGAGAGAGAGAGAGAGAGAGAGCGGGGCCTGTTCACACCTGGCGTTAACATGCATTGAGATCTGATCCCTCAGACCACATTCAGAGGTGGTCTGGACCACATATGGTCACATTCTTCACCGCCTCCTCTGCTGACGTCCTCTACGTAACGCCGGCTTCACGCTACCCGCCTGATTCCCTCCTCCCAACTATGTTTTAATGGTTCTAAAGATTATTTGTGTGTGTGGGAAACCCCGAGGACAGACGATGACGCCGTCACGCGGGGAAAGAATGACAGCCAATAGAGAACCAAGCTGACTGAAGAAGGAAGGACGACCACCGCCGTCGTCATGACGGCCGCGGCTAACGTACGAGCTAATGCTAATCGTGACGCATAAAGTCGTAGTGAGATGGAGCTCAGACCAACTGGTTGATTAGTGTTTATGTAACGTGTCTCCATGTCTTCATCCATCCAAAGTAATAACTAACATCACTAGTTCTTCCTGCCCGTCGTCCGTCCTTGTTGTTCATACAGTGCTGATGTGCATCTAGATAAAGACAGAAACATCTGGAGAGTTTCTCCAGAATCTGCTCAGTTTTCCCGGGAAAAATACCGAAATACCGGAGAGATCCATGAAGACTGAACGTCATCCAAACCTCAACACAGCCTCCAAACAACCGTCTAGATAATAAAGTCTGACCGTGAAAAGCCGTTATTACACCGAGTTACTCTCCACAGCTTCATCATCACCACAACAACCCTCCAGAAGATGTATAACATTACAGAAAACTGTGTTATAATCTCATCACATCCCTCATAAAGCTCAAATACATCACATTCCTTCACTGGCCGTGATGCGTTCACTGACCTCAAACATCCACCCACAGCAGCTCCTGTTGCTGCTGTGGATCATCAACACATCTGGGCTTCAGTCACTGAGGGTCAGCGTCTGTTGTTCATTTATATATTATTATTATTATTATAAACTGGTCCTCATGAGTCAGGATGTCCAGGTAGAAACTGATCGGAGGAGTTTAATTCACCTTTAAGATGCTCAGAAACATCTGCACATATTGAACTAATATATAATAAAACATCTGGATAAACACCAGATGATGATAAATAAACCTGCTATTCTGAGTTTAAACGTCTATTAATATATTAATATATCAGTTTTCACAGAAAAAACAGGAACCAGAGAGATGATCAGCATAAATCAATCAATCAATCAATCAATCATCTCTAATCAATAAGAAGTGATGTCATTTAAATAAAAGATCAGAGACTATGAACACATATAATGTACTAGTACACACGAGTACACATGAGTACACACAAGTACACACGAGTACACACAAGTACACACGAGTACACACAAGTACACACGAGTACACACGAGTACACACAAGTACACACAAGTACACACAAGTACACACAAGTACACACAAGTAGAAGTATTCTTCTGGTTGTTTTTGTAGTTTTTTGTCTTCAGGTGTTTTTTTCTGTTCAAAAGGTGAAAATAAATTTTCTCTTTGTTATTAATAATAAACTGAACACACACACACACACACACATTAACACACACACACACACGCACACACACACACACACACACACACACACACACACACACACACATTAACACACACACACACGCACGCACACACACACACACACACACACACACACACACACACACACACACACACACACACACACACACACACACACACACACACACACACACACACACACACACTGCCAGCGGTCCCGAGGCGTTACAGACCATAATAATAATCTCTATTAAACAAACAGACTTCAATCAATGAGACGAACTTTATTACAAATATCATTAATATTCATCAGAGAGGAGAGGAGGCAAGGAGAGGAGACGAGGAGAGGAGACAAGGAGAGGAAGCAAGGAGGGGATACAAGGAGAGGAAGAGAGGAGAGGAAGCAAGGAGAGGAGAAGAAATGAGGAGAGGAGAGGAGGCAAGGAGAGGAGACGAGGAGAGGAGGCAAGGAAAGAAGGCAAGGAGAGGAGGAGAAGAGAGGAAGAGAGGAGAGGAAGCAAGGAGAGGAAAAGAGGAGGGAAGACAAGGAGCGGAAGCAAGGAGAGGATACAAGGAGTAAGATGAGGAGGTGAAGCAAGGAGAGGAGGAGAGGAGAGGAAGCAAGGAGAGGATACGAGAGGAGAGGAAGCAAGGAGAGGAGACGAGGAGAGGAGGAGAGGAGGCAACCAGCAGTGTGTGTTGTAAATCCAGACACAACAAACGACCTCGAGGGTCAAACAGTCAGCGTTGACACAAGGCATCATGGGAAATGAAGGCTGTCTGTTTACACACTAACTTCACTTCCTGTTTACCAACATCCTGGTTTCTACTGTTAACTTCATACCGCCACACACACGGATGACATCACGGATGACATCACAGTGACCCCACCCTCTCTGTGACCTCCTGGAGGACCAGACCACCTGACCAGGTCCTCTCTCCAGGTCTCTTTTCTCCTACACTGCGGCGGCGCCTCTAAACGCCTCATCAACATGTTTAATCAAATTAGCAGGCAGCCAAAACTTGACGCTTTTCATTAATTATACAGGATAATTCTAATTGCAAATTCAAATGTATTCCCTCCGAACAGAAGGTGTTCAGTAATATTTCAGAGAATTAGCATATTAAATGGGGGTCGCTCTGCATTATGGATGCTAATGTATGCGCATTGTCTTTATTTTTAACTTGCGGGCCATATGCGCCGCTGCCTGCCGGAGCAGGTGAAAACCGTCCTGAGTGTTTCATTTTGCTGAACAAACGCCGCCAGGACGCTCGTCAAGAGCCGTACGCGCTCCGTGTCAATCTCTGCTTCCTGCTCCTCTCTTTTATTTGTCACTTCCTGTCCTCGGCTTTGATTCGCCACGTGGAGGTGAGGTGTCGCTGCTGCAGCTTTCCCGCCTCTTTCTGTTGTTTTCACGGCTCTTTTGGCTGCCAGCAGTCACCGGTGACACTGCACCGTCAGCGCAAACAGAGGGCAGGAGTGTTACGCAGCGTGAAGCGAGCAAACCTCGACCACCGCCACCTGCACGCCGCCGCAAACACACACACTGCAAACACACCAGAAACACACACACAGCGACGCTGCAGTCAGCCAGGTACGGAAGCCAAATACTGACTGGAAATATAAGTGAAATGTAAGGAAAAATTATGAATTTTTAATGTCTAAAATCACGGTTTCATTTTTTTATCTACAAATATGAGACACTAATTCAAGTTGTGACTTTCAAAAGGTACATTTTGAGATATTTTGTCACATTTATAACCTTTTATAGGAATTGAGTCCAGATTTTTTAAGTAAAAAATAGTCCAAATGTTGTCTGAATTTATGATTTATTAAGTCAGAATAATGAGCTTTCACATCAAAACAATGAGAAACTAAATAAAAATGATCATAGAAATTCATAATTATGAGAATTAAATACAACTTTTGACTTACATACGACTCAAAGTTATGAATCTTTAATGTCAGAAGAATGAGATTTTAATTTTTTAAGTCACAATTTTGAGATATTTTGTCACATTAATGACTATTTATGGGGATTAAGTCCAGATTTTAAATTTAAAAGGTCAACATTTTGACTTAGTGAGCCAAAGTTCTGAGATATTTAGTCACATTTATGACTTTTTATGTCAGAATAATGATCTTTTACGTCAAAACTGTGAGAAATTAGTATGAAATATCAGAGAAAGCCTTAATTATGATAATTAATTTAAACTTTTATCTTAAAATTAAAAACTGTGACAGTCAAAATTTTTGGAGACAAACTTTTGAGTCCCTAAAAAAAGTAATTATCAAGAAGTAACTCAAAATGATGATATAGCTTATACAAAATAATTAATTAATTAATAAAGGTGAGAACCATTTAATAAAAATGATGATAGGGAGCAAAATAATCTCATAATTGTCTCATACGTCATTACAACGCCGTATTTGGGTCATTGTAGGTAAAAAAATAACACGTTTTGCACTCCACTATTTTTACAAGTTTTTTTCTAGTAAATTTCTTTATTTACTTTATAATCTCAAAAAATTGTGAGCTTTTTTCTCATAAATATATAATTTTATAATCTCACAAATTTTGGATTTTTTTTCTCGTAAATTTGCCGCCTCAATCTCAGACAATGTCCGAGTATTTTCTCGTAAATTTACAGTTTCATAATCTCAGAAATCTGAGAGTTTTTTCTCGTAAATTTGCCCCTTTAATCTCAGAGAATATCAAAGTTAATTCTCAAAAATTTGCAAATTTATAATCTTGGAAATTCTGAGTTTTTTTCTCTGAATATTAACCCCCTCCGCCGGCTCCATAATTATTATTTTTTATCCTACAATGACCCTCATACGCCGTCTTATGTCATTTTGACTCAACAGGAGTATTTTAATCTTGTATTTTCCAGACCTTTCACCATTTCATGTCTCCTCCTGACAGAAACAATGAACTCTAACGACAGACGAGTTAAACTGTGAAACAACTCACAGCTCCTCACCTGAGAAGACTTCAACATGTCTGACTGAGAGGAGGAGGAGGAGGAAGAGGAGGAGGAGGAGGAGGAAGGTGTACTGGAGGGGAAAGACTACAAAGCAGATTTGTAGCCGTTGAGATGAGAAGTGTCATTAAATTTGTAGGCGGTTTTCTCAGATTAGCTTTTAGACAAAGGGTCTGTTTGAATGTTTGAATGTTTGAATGTTTGAATGTTGGAGGAGCCGGTCCTCCGGTTGGTTGGCAGTGTCCCAGACCGGCTCCATCCTCTCCTGGTGGAGGAGATGAAAGCCCGACTCCACCGTCGAGAGGCCCGACAACGCCGCTCTGAACACCATTTACTCAGAATTAGAGTTTCTGTTTGAAGTCAGAGACATTAGAGGGAATAGAGAGAGGAGCGTCGGAGCGTCGGAGCCTCCAGGTGAGAGAAGCAACACTTCCCTGTTTAACTCTCCTGCTGTCAGAACAACCGCTGGCTGCTGGGACCGTCGGTGTTTGATAAATACTGGAGAACCTTCACCGCTGCTGCTGCTGAGCTCAGGTACCACAACTCTCTGAAAACCAACTCTTTATTTCACGTCCACGGCTCCACGGCTCCCCGACGGCGGCTCGTCAGACCTAAAGGCTTCAGTCACTCCTCCTCCTCCACGCACACACACACACACACCTCACCCCCCAAGCTTCCACCACGTTCTGAGAGGTGTTAACACGACGAAGGATCAGAGACGAGGAGGAGGAGGAGGAGGAGGAGGAGGAGGAGGAGGAAGAGGAGGAGGAAGAAGGAGGAGGAGGAAGAGGAGGAGGAAGAAGAGGAGGAGGAGGAGGAGGAGGAGGAGAAAGAGGAGGAGGAAGAAGAGGAGGAGGAGGAGGAGGAGGAGGAGGAGGAAGAGGAGGAGGAAGAGGAGGAGGAGGATGAGGAGGAGGAGGATGAGGATGAGGAGGAGGAGGAGGAGGAAGAGGAGGAGGAGGATGAGGAGGTGGATGAGGAGGAGGAGGAGGATGAGGAGGAGGAGGAAGAGGAGGAGGAGGAGGAGGAAGAGGAGGAGGAGGAGGAGGAGGAGGTGGATGAGGAGGAGGAGGAGGAAGAGGAGGAGGAGGAGGAGGTGGAGGAGGATGAGGAGGAGGAGGAGGAGGAAGAGGAGGAGGAGGAGGAGGAAGAGGAGGAGGAGGAGGAGGAGGAAGAGGAGGAGGTCCTGAGGAAAAATAAAGATTAATTAAAAAGCAGCCGAGTGTGAGCGAGCGCCGTGACACGTTAGAAGACCGAGTCACTTAATGAACTGAGATCACAGCTCCACCTCCTCCTCAGAGACACACACACACACACACCGTCACCTCCGTCCACACACACACACCTTCACCTCCGTCCACACACACACACACCTTCACCTCCGTCCACACACACACACCTTCACCTCCGTCACAGCAGAGCTTTAGGTCTTATTCTCTATAAATGACTCATCAGTCGTATAACGGGAGAATTAAAGGAACAAAATGAATCAACTGCAGTCTGACCTTTAAAAACCCAGAGAACAAACCCGGTCTCGGTCCGGTCAGGTCACAGGAAGAAAAGTTGTGATTTATTCAGATTTGTTGACGGAAAAAGGGATTTGAATGTGTCCCTGATCTGGACACAGTGAAAGAGACGGACAGACAGTCAGCGATGGCGTCCGTCCAGCTCGACTGCTGCTTGTCTCTCAGTGGGAAAGTGCGACCTGGCAGAGAGTCTGTTTGGCCCACAGAGAAGAACCAGGCCGGCCAAAGGAGAGCACACCAAGGACACAACCGGCCCCTCTGGACCAGACCTGGACCTGAAACCAGACCTCAACCAGGCTGAGCCAACCTGAACCGAGCCAGGACCGAAAGTCACACTTTATACTGAAACAAATCCCTAACAGACAAACAAGAGAACCAAACCAGACTCTGGAGGCGTCACATGTTCTCTCCTACACAGTTTATCCATGTTGTTTTAATTTTTAAAAATATTTAATCTTATACTATAAACCAGGGGTGTCAAACATACGGCCTGAGGGCCAGAACCGGCCTGGCAAAGGGTCCAATCCGGCCCACTGGATGACATTGCACATAAAAATTGCAGCCTCACTTTTAAGATACTCTGTCACATTTATGACATTTTATGGGAATTATGTCAAAATTTAAGTTAAAAAAAAGGTCAAATTTTGACATAGTTATTGATATTAAGTCAAATATATGACATTTTTAGTCAAAATGATCGATAATTCCAATTTTGCAATAAAATGCAGTGCTATTTCTATGGTTTTACTGGACTGTACCATCAAACTGGACTGTACCATCAAACTGGACTGTAATATCAAACTGGACTGTACCATCAGACTTGACTGTACCATCAAACTGGACTGTACCATCAAACTGGACTGCACCATCAAACTGGACTGTAATATCAAACTGGACTGCACCATCAGACTGGACTGTACCATCAAACTGGACTGTACCATCACACTGGACTGTACCATCAAACTGGACTGTACCATCAGACTGGACTGTACCATCAAACTGGACTGTACCATCACACTGGACTGTACCATCACACTGGACTGTACCATCACACTGGACTGTACCATCAAACTGGACTGTACCATCACACTGGACTGTACCATCACACTGGACTGTACCATTAAACTGGACTGTACCATCAAACTGGACTGTACCATCAAACTGGACTGTACCATCAAACTGGACTGTACCATTAAACTGGACTGTACCATCAAGCTGGACTGTACCATTAAACTGGACTGTACGAGCCCCCTGAACTAAATGAGTCGGTATAGATCATGTGACTTCTCCTAAATGATGACTTCCAGTTTGTCAAATTAGCTGAACAGCAGAAACACACTGAGTTACACAGTCAGATCCAATAAAAGGCTGCGGCTCATTAACTCTCTTTTATCTCTGTTTACACCTCCCCCCCCCCCCTACACTCTCAATGAAATCCCATAATTCATTGCTGCTGTTACTGCAGCCAATAAAAGGAGTCGATGAAGCCGAGCTGAAATAAAAACACTGATTACTGGATCCGACTCCGGTTCTGGTGTTATTATTTATTAGACACACGAGCAGCGGAGTGACTTTATGGAGGAGGATGATGATGACTACAATATCTAATAATATATATAAATATATAACACAGCATTCCAATAGAAGCGCTCCGATGACGCGGCGAAGCAACAACTAATCATGTATTTTTGTTCCACCCTGCTCTGTTCTGCTCTGTTCCGTCTACTAAAACGCCGTTAGCCGGTCCCCGGTCCCCGGTGCTGTTTAACGGCATAAAATACGCCAACGAGCGCCGGAGAGGCACTTCAACGGCAACTCTGTGACAATGCAGCTGGACACGCTGGTCGTTTGTTGGTTGCGGTGCTCTCGGCGTAGCGTGAACTCAGAGTTAGTCCCGTTAAACTTTAGACGACTTGATGCCTCAGTCAACTCAACAGATTCATCACATTTTTACACATTTAAAGTTCATTCTTGGTCTCAGAAATAGTCGCTGGAGGAAACGATCACAACTCAAGATCTGGAAAAAGAAAGTAAGAAGTGCTGGAGTCGCCAAAATATATCTGTCCATTAAATGTTCTCTGATTCTAATTAGATTTTAACCTGCTTCATTTTTTAAATTGTATTTAATTCTTATTTTTATACACATATTTAATGAACATTGTTGGACGGATGAATAATTTCCAGCAACTCAAACTCAAAACTTAGTGCAGATATTAACTTTATCAATGAGCTCTTAGAAGGACGTTTAACAGTCGGTTGTTTTCGTACGTTAAACGCTGAAGACGAGAGACGCTGAGAAGTCTGCAGCTCTGAAGAGGCAGAAACTTCTATTATGGAATAAAGTCTACAAATGAAATGGTCCATCAGTGCCTCCGTTATATCCCTGAGATCTGACCAATCTAAATCTAAAAGGTTATAACCATAATAATTAATACAAAATATTGAAACTGTGTCAGAAATTTTAAAAAAATCTGACGTTTTCTTCATAAAATGTTTCTAAATAAACACAAAAACATTTTGATCCAAAATATTTCTAAACGTAGAAACATTAATAAAATATTTCTCAACACTCCAGAAGTTATTTGAACTATGAACATTTTTATGAGCAGATCGAGTGTGAAGATGTTTTAGTTGAAAGTGATGACGTGAAAGAAAGAAGCTTCAGAAAGAATGAATGTTTTAGCTATTATTATATTTTTATTAGACATTCTTTCTTTAGTGTTTATGTTTAGTTTTATTTCCTACTTTGTTCTGCAGCTGCTGCACAACAACGTCCCTCTGGATCGATAGAAAGTTGATCTTATCTTTAACAGATTATACTTTTCTCTCCTCCAGTCTGCAGATTTCTGATCTTTATGATGATCATAACTGAGAAGAAGCTCAACATGTTGCCTGGTTGTTGTGTTAGAAACCAGCAGTGAGAGTCTGTGGAAAGGTCACGGGGTCAGGAGATGGGGGGGAGGGGAGGGGGGGTTGTGGGATTGGACGGGCGGTGCAAACATCTGTACTCAGCTGGAAGAAATGAGGTTTCCCAAGAGAAACTCCCATCATCCACTTCCTCTCTCCTCCTCCACCCTCTCCATCCATCCATCTCTCTCTCTCTCTCTCTCTAAATAGAAACCACATGTCTCTCTATCGGAGACCGGAAGCTGAAACATCACGGATCATAAAGTTGGTGGAAGTTGCAAAACCTCCGAGGATCAATTACACATCATCATCATCATCATCATCATCATCATCATCATCATCATGGGATGAGTTCAACGGCGTGTTTACAGACAGTCAACGTACAGATGAAACTACCGACTGACACTAAACTACTCTAATGATCCTGTTCAATAACACCATGATGAGTTGAACTCTGAGTAGACAACACTAAACCAACCAGAGCTCCACTTTACCACAAAATACCACATTAAAGTACTGCCTAATAAAACCATACTCTGATCTAAACTGCAGTAAAAGTATTAAAACAGTAAAATGTACCTTTAATATCCAAAGTTAAAGCACCAACAATAAGACAGAGAAGAGTCAGAGACGTGAAATACTAAATAAAGGTCACTGTTAATGACACTATACCGTCCCACAATGCAAAGCGATAAAGGATATGAGCATTAAAACATATCGAGGAACAAAAATATGTGCGCACTATATCAAATCAAACGTTTTTTATTGGTTTCTACTTTCAATGGATTAAAATAGTTCATCACGATAACATCTTTTTATCTGTTCTAAATGAACCTTAAAGGGAGATTTATCAAGTATTTAATCCTCTTATCAACATGTTATTTGACAAATATGCTGCTTTATGTAAAATGTATGTATATATTTATTATTGTAAATCAATTAACAACACAAATCAATGTCAGATATTGTCCAGAAACCCTCACAGGTACTGCATTTAGCATAAAACAATATGCTCACATCATAACATGTCAAACTGCAGCCCAACAGGCAACAACAGCTGTCAGTGTGTCAGTGTGCTGACTTGACTATGACTTGCCCCAAACTGCATGTGATTATCATAAAGTGGGCATGTCTGTAAAGGGGAGACTCGTGGGTACCCATAGAACCCATTTACATTCACACATCTGGAGGTCAGAGGTCAAGGGACCCCTTTGAAGATGGTCATGACAGTTTTTCCTCGCCAACATTTAGTGTAAGTTTGGAGCGTTATTTAACCTCCTTCATGACCAGCTAGTCTGACCTGGTTGGTACCGATGGATTCATCAGGTTTTATAGTTTACTGTGATACCAGGATCTTCATTCTAGCTTTAAAACTGAGGCCGCTACTGAAGCGGACTCAGGGAGTTGAAGCTGAGACCTGCAGCAGGTTGTCTCTGCAGGTCTGGATGTGAGGCGGTTGGGTGGAGAACCAGAGCGGGTGAACCCAAGGTCTCCACTAATCTGCATACCGGTGCAGCGCTCTCAACCGTCCTCGGAGGAACAGCTGGACGGACGCTGCGTCTCTTCCAGTTTGTACAGAATGTTTTTTTAAAAGTAAACTCTAATGATCTAATTCTGTTTCTTATTAACAACAACAGACGGGTGTAACTACAGAGAGTTAATCCGGTTCTTGTTCTCGACACAGAGGCAGAGAAACGGAGCTGCTGCAGGAGGAAGACGATGAGAAACAGAAACAGGGTTTCCCCTGATGGAGGGGGGGTTCTGAGGGTTTGGGACGTCCCGGGGGAGAGCAGGGCTGACTAATGTAGTGAAGTGATTTGTGACATGAAGCAGAACACAGAGAGAACACTGCTTGTGAACGCAGCTGAGAGGAGCTGAAGAGGATCCGCTCTGTGTTCAGACCAACGGAGGAAGATTTACTGTAAAACAACTGCATCACAACACACAGCCAGCGTTCCTCCGTCAGGACGAACACGCATCACAACACACAGCCAGCGTTCCTCCGTCAGGACGAACACGCATCACAACACACAGCCAGCGTTCCTCCGTCAGGACGAACACGCATCACAACACACAGCCAGCGTTCCTCCGTCAGGACGAACACGCATCACAACACACAGCCAGCGTTCCTCCGTCAGGACGGAGCAGAGTTTACAGTGTGAAGAACGTATGGACGTCAGGTCACGTCTGACGGAGGACGGAGACGTTTACGGCTCGTGAGTGTTGACGGTCAGCTGACGACAGTTAAACATCCTGTAACTCCACATCCAGTAAATGTGATCATCAGACTGTTTCCACGTCTGTCCTGTTCAAACGGTGATGACTTTAGAGAGTTAAATGAACACTGACATATTCTAGTTCTTTAATTCTAATTTGTTCCAGTAGAGACTAGAGGAGATGGATTCTGGTTCTTCAGTAATAAATGTTTCTGTCAGTGATTTCTGAGTTCTGTTCAACTCAACAGATCTGATTATGAGGGGCGTTACAGTTGATCTTATATAAACATAAGAAAATAGAAATAAAGGAGTACGTAACCTGTAAATTAGGTTCATAATGCTTCAATATAAACACAATATATGTAAAGAAATGGAGAGTTAACGTGTTAATTTGTTTTAACGCCACTAATTTCTTTAACGCAACTTGTGATTTATAGGTTGTAGCGGCTCAGTTTTAAAGCTAGAGTGAAGATACTGGCATCGTAGTAAACTATAAAACCGGATGAATCCATCGGAACTAACCATGTCATACTAGCTGGTCATGAAGGAGGTTAAATAACGCTCCAAACTTCAGTTTAGAGTTTGCCATGTTATGATGTGAGCATATTGTTTTATGCTAAATGCAGTACCTGTGAGGGTTTCTGGATCAATATCTGTCATTGTTTTGTGTTTTTAATTGATTTACAATAATAAATATATACATACATTTACATAAAGCAGCATATTTGTCCACTCCCATGTTGATAAGAGGATTAAATACTTGACTAATCTCCCTTTAAGGAACATTTAGAACAGATAAAACGTGTGATTAATTTGCGATTAAATATTTTAATCGATTGACAACCCTAGAAAAAAACGCAGAAACAAAACAAAGGTTTCGAAGTCGGTGTGTGAACGTGATCGACGCAACCTGAGGTTGGATTTATTTTTAAATGTGCGTCAATTTTGGACGAAGAATACAGACTTGGTATGTAAAGACGACACAAACAACATCCTCCAGAATCACCGTCAGGGAACTAAAGAAGCTGTTTTACATCACTGAGAATAGTTTATGGCTTTAAACAGTCAACTGTTTTTGTGTCTTTCTCCTGACTCATTAACTCCATCTGTCCCGATGTCATCATTTAAAACAGATCCAACATGTTTCATTAAGTCTAATCTGTATCTGGGTATCAAACATTCTCTCGGACACTTTGTTCATCGGCTCTTTGCCTCGACACAGAGGAGGTCAACAGCTGCAGATTTAAATAGTTAAAGAGGCTGCAGGTGAGAGACAGACAAGTGAGAGACAGACAGGTGAGAGACAGACAGGTGAGAGATAGACAGGTGAGAGACAGACAGGTGGGAGACAGACAGGTGAGAGACAGACAGATGGGAGACAGACAGGTGAGAGACAGACAGGTGAGAGATAGACAGGTGAGAGACAGACAGGTGAGAGACAGACAGGTGATGAGGAGGCAGCAGACTGACCCTCAGTCTCCAGTCAGCAACACACACTTCATTACCGTCAACAGGCAGGAATCAAACACTGTGTGTGAGTGTGTGTGTGTGTGTGTGTGTGTGTGTGTGTGTGTGTGTGTGTGTGTGTGTGTGTGTGTGTGTGTGTGTGTGTGTGTGTGTGAGTGACTGACAGGTGCAGAGCTCTAACAGTGTGAGTGTATTAATTAATGACTGACAGCTAAACAGCCACAGCAGTAATAACAGTTAAGCCCGGCGGTGCTCGGGGGGGCCACACCGACACCGATCGATGGATCAATGCTTGTTCTCTCACACACACACACACACACACACACACACACACACACACACACGCGGTGGAGTCTATCATTCTCACTTCCTGCACACACACACACACACACCTGCTCTCCGATCTAGGTGGCCCGGCGCCCCCGGCTCAGCTCGGCTCGATGTTAACGGACCAGGAGCCTCCAGAGGAACCAGCAACTCCAACTCTCTCTCTCTCTCTCTCTCTCTCTCTCTCTCTCTCTCTCTCTCTCTCTCTTTGTCTCCTTCACTCACTCCAGTTGTGGGGTTTCTTTTTTTCCCAGCATCCTCCAGGATGAGCTAATTAACGGGTGACCAGGCAGCGGGCGGATGGAGGGGTCTTTGATTGGAGCATCGGGTTCGGTTTTGACAGGTCGGATTAGCGAGGTGCGATTAGGAAGACGGTCCACGTACAAAACGCTAAGCCCCGCTGGAAAGCCACGAGGGAGGGAACGCCGTGCATGCTGGGAGAGAAAACACGCCAGCTTCTTCACCCACCACCACCTCGGTAACCCCGGTAACCCCGCTGATCTACGTCCACATGGAGAGGACCGTTATATATATAAATATATATATAGTCATTTCAATCATGTTTTTATGTGAAGAACTTTTATTTTAACACTAATTTGTATTTAATGTCTGAAGGTTTGTTAATAAATGTATTTGAGATGATATCTGATTGAATCTTCTCTAAACATTAACAAACTACACACCAGAGCTAATCATTATTTATAGTTGATTATTTTCTCCATTAATCGATTAGTTGTTTGGTTTATAAAACGTTGATCAGAGTTTCTCAAAGACCGAGAGAAGATTTTCAGTTTCCTGTCACGGAGGAAAGAAAACAGAAAAGATTCACCTTTAAGAAGCTTTTTCTTAAAACATTACTCAAACCGATTAATCCATTATCAAAATAGTTGGTGATTCATTTAATAGTTGACCACTAATCGATTATTCGTTGCAGCTTAACTAAATAACATCACTGCATCAACAGCTGTTGTGTAACAGGAGTTTTACAGAGTTTGAGAATATAAAATTGGTTTAATATAATTTAGTCTAATTCTGACTTTTAGAGATTAAAGAGTTTTCCTGTCAGAAGAGACCAGGATTTTTATTATTATAATAATTTTATTTATAATTATTTATTTATTTAATTACATTTATTATTATTATTACTATTATTCCATTCATAATCATTTATTTATTTAATTACATTTATTATTATTATTATTGCTATGTTATTTATAATTACTTATTTATTTAATTACAATTATTATTATTATCATTTGTTTTTATTTTTCTATTATTATTACATTGTTATTTTAATGATTCTCAAACAGTCTGGTTGTTATATGGATGTGTGCAACGTTTTATTTAAATTATTTTCAGTATGATGAATATTGTAATTTTTCACCCTTATTTACATTTTGTGTTATAATCTCTTTACAGTGTGATGCTTGATATTTTTTTAAGAATAGATTTATCTTTATCTTTTGCATCCTGTCTATATTATTATTATTATTATTATTATTATTATAGTTATTATTATAGTTATTATTATAATTAGCATTATTTTACTTTAATTATTTTCCTTATTATTTATTATATATTTATTTATGTCATGCCCTCTATCTCCCCCTTTCATATCTCTCAGTCACTATCAATAAAGGCAAAAAAAAGCCCCAAAAATAATCTTATTAAATTACATCAATGATTTGCGATGCAAAGGTGAATCAATTAGTCATTAATATGTTTTAATGAAAATGTCTGCACGCTTTGCTTTAAACTTTGGGAGGTAGAAACAGTCCATTTCCTCTAATAAAGAACCAAAACACAACATTAGTGAACAACATGAAAGAGATCAAATAATACACTTCGTTGTGTTGAATCCTCAGTTTTTCTTTTTGCAGGTTTGAGGTCAGATTATTACGGATTTTATTTGTTTACAGGGAGATTAAATCCTTGTCATGTATATAAGGGTTCCTACTGTACGTCTCACATCGTTCACTAAATGACTAAAGAAAAGACGTGTTTGGTTTGTATGAACAGAAATATGTGAATAAGGTGAATATAGATGTGGACGTATAAATGCAGAGATATTTAACTAGATTATTTTATTCTTTATTTATATATATTTCTGATTTAAATATTGAAATCCCCCAGCAGGACGGTGTGCTGCTATAAAAAGCTGCTCATGTATGTAGAGGAGATGTCCCCTCCTGCCTCCCGTACGTCCAGCTGTGAAGGAGCCTTTAGTGTCCAGCTGCTGGACGTCTGCACGCTTTATCACCAGGAGAGAGGACGAGGGCGACGGCGAGGGCGAGGGCGGGGTGAGGTTAGACGAATTTAAACAATAGAGAGAGGGAAGGAGAGGAAGGAGGGAAGGATGGAGGGAGGAGGAGGAGGAGGAGGAGGTGACGGGGGTTTATGGGGGAGAGGGGAGTGTTGGCAGAGAGGAGTCTTCGCTCGGCTGGCGGCGGCGTGAAGCGGACTCAGGGGCGTCCTTACCGAGCTGCCGTTAGGCGTTAAATGAACACCTGGCCACCGAGTCTCAGGCCGGGACGCTGGGTAGTGATGAAGAGGAGGAGGAGGAGGTTTTAGTTGGTCTGCAGATGGGGAGGGATCAGCTACACAGGAGGCTCCTGATGGTCAACGTAGGATAAACTAACAGAGGAGGAGGACGGAGATTATCTACCGACTTCTCCTCTCCTTCACGTCTCGCTTTCTCTTCGAACTCGTCTCAATGAATGAGTGAATGATGTATGTATATATTTATTATTATAAATCAATTAACAACACAAAACAATGTCAGATATTGTCCAGAAACCCTCACAGGTACTGCATTTAGCATAAAACAATATGCTCACATCATAACATGTCAAACTGCAGCCCAACAGGCAACAACAGCTGTCAGTGTGTCAGTGTGCTGACTTGACTATGACTTGCCCCAAACTGCATGTGATTATCATAAAGTGGGCATGTCTGTAAAGGGGAGACTCGTGGGTACCCATAGAACCCATTTACATTCACTGATCTGGAGGTCAGAGGTCAAGGAACCAAGGTCAAGTTCGGAGCGTTATTTAACCTCCTTCATGACGAGCTAGTCTGACATGGTTGGTGCCGATGGATTCATCAGGTTTTATAGTTTCAGATGATACCAGTATCTTCAGTCTAGCTTTAAAACTGAGCCGCTACAACCTAAAAATCACAACGCGTTAAAGAAATTGGTGGCGTTAAAGCAAATTCACGTTAACGCGTTATTATGGTTAACTTTGAAGGCTCTAGTTTAAATAGAATAGAATATAAAAAAATACTCTTTTGCCCACCAAAACAACAAAAATACAAATATGATATATTTAAACAAAAATGGAACAAATTACAAATAGTAAAATCATTTTCTTTCTCCGGACTATTTAAGGTATTTGTTGGGGTATTTTTCTTTGCCTGAGACGTAACAGGAAATGAGGGCGAACAACCACAACCGCCAGAATAAAACGTTAGCATTGTACGTTTCTGAAAAACCAAAGATACGTTTCATATCAACATTTTTACACAAGTTACAGTTGTGTTTATCTCTCGTGGAACTGCATTCTCAATTATGTTTAGGTTTAGGCAACACAATAAGATGTAACACACTTATTTTGACTCAAAACATAATATTTGATCAAACCTAACCAAGAACTAGTGTTGCCTAAACCGAAATGTAATTAAGATTGCAGTTTCAAAACAGCAAAAGCGCCACGAGCGGTTAAAACACTATAATATATATATATATATATATATATATATATATATATTGTATATACTGTATAGGGGTGTAGAAATGTTGATATTTTTGTACAATGCCGCTGTTTGATTCTGGCGACTGGTTTTCTGATTTCCTGTCACCTCTTTATTTTCTGTAATAAAAGCACAAAAATGCCCAAAAAATACCTTAAAAAGTGTGAAATCAACTGAGCTGCACATTCTGTTGAACAGGCAGGAAAATATAGAAAACACGGTAAAAGAAATCCAGTATATTGTGTTTAATATATTTGTATTATTGTTGTTTTGGTGAGCAAAATATTTCCGTATTTTATTCTACTTAAACTAAACTCTTCTTCACCGACTGTACTTTTACTTTAATATGATAAAAAAGTTCAATATTTCTGTTAAAAGACAAAAAACAGATGAAAATGTTTATGTTAATTCACTAAGAATCAGCTCATTTTCTATTAGTGTGTTGAAACTCTTTATATTTCTACATAAAGCCAAATAAACTGTGAGAATAAGAGATTATAAACCTTCATTTGACAAACTAAAAACCTGTTTAGATGAACTTTTATTCACTCGTCTGTTTATATATTGTGTGTCTTTTGCACAATTTGAGTGGATCCAGAAAGTTGAGCCTCGAGAAGCGTTTTAAACTCGTTCACGGAGCGTCTGATGTTTGTTTCACATGATGTGTTTTGTGCAGAGCTGCAGGTTTGTGCTCCTGCAGCAGGTGACGGGGGAGTGGGGGGGGGGGTTTGTACGTCTGGATTAGCATTAGCTAAAACTCTCCACCAGCCTCCCCGAGTGTCATCCAGCCTGCTTAAGTTAAGGTGCAGCGACTGGCGGTGATTTGCATAAGTAATTAGCTAATGTGCTGTTCAATTTCTCTCCCATCTGGCTCGCTGAGCTACACCTCATTTCTCAAATTGACAGGCCGGTCACTATCGCTACCCGCACTGCAACAAGGCGCCCACCAAATTAATTTGTCAACCTTCTCCTGTAATGGGACGTTCACCTTGAAAACTCAATCTACCTGAGGAGGTGAGAGTCCGAGAGCGAGCCGAGCCGAGCGGGGCGGCGAGCCGAGCGGCGAGGAGACGCTGAAGATTTCTCCAAAAATAAATTCTTTGGAAGAATAAAGAGCAGAAAGCAGAAAGCAGGTGGCGGCCGGTGACAGCAGGTGAGATTGGACGATATTGAACCAGCGGAGTGTTTGAGGTGTTAAAAGAAACAAAACCAGAACACAGATCTGAGAGTGTGTTCAGAGGAAGGTCAGCAGCAACACACCTGGTTTCATCTCACAAATTAAATCTGTTGTTCTTACGAGAACAAAGATCTGAAGCTACTGACGCTCCTCTCTCCAGAGTTAACCCCGTCACTCCGCTCAGCAGCAGGAAACCTGACACGGGAACCTCTGTTGGTTCTGGAGGAGCTGCAGCATTTATTCCTGCACAAACTGAAACTTCCTCTGATATTCGCAGAACTAAACTAACCCGCTCTCTCTCTCTTACTTCAACACTCACTTCCCACGTGCACACACACACTTCTACAAACACTAGTCTTCCTCCGACGTCGGTCACATTCCTGTTTCACAGACGGGCTTCACCAGACAGAACTTTGTGTTTTGTTGTGCTTTTGTGGAGTTTGTGTTGGAGTCTGAGTCGTGCTGCCAGCTGGTCGGACTTCATTTCTAACCGCACGTTAGCAATGGTTGCACACCGTTAGCCCTGATAGCACTCGCGAGCGCGCACAACGTCACATCGGTTGGATTTTCCCGGAAAAACGGGCCCGGGTTCTTCACATTAAAATCCGTCTACAGGCTGATAGAGGAAACGCATGAAGTCACAGAAGGTCTCATTTCATAGGTTCCAACCTGTTCACACATCGGCAATAAAACACGTTTATACGTGTAAAAACTTCTATACAGTCCCTTTAAGAAACCCAAGAATGTGTCACATCATAGACAAATGATTTTTCTTCCCTAAACTGTCAGATATGTTTCTTTGATTTTAGTTGTATTAGAGGTTTTTGAATCTATAAACACTTTTATATTAAAATATTTAGTCTTAAAATGAAGCCAACATGTGTAATATATAATTTAAGGTACTTGTACGTGAAGTATTTCCATTTAATGCAACTTTTTACTATATTATACTATATTACTTTACAGATTCAGATTATTAAAACAAAATCTAATAAACTAATAAATGCTGATGTATTATATTATAAATTAAACTACCAGCAGTATATAAAGTCATTAAAAGCCATCTTCACCAGCTGCAAAATGAATCTGATGAACACATTAATGCATTAATGCAATAATCATAATACTATAATAAACTATAGATTATTCTGCAGAATGAGTACTTTTACTTTCAGTACTTTAAGTACATTTTGATGAAGATACTTTTGTACTTTTACTGAAGTAACATTTTGAATGCAGGACTGCGGTATTCGTAATATAACATATATACATATATATATATATATGTATATATGTATATATATTATATTACTGCAGTAAAACATCAGAGTACTTCTTCTCAGCAGCGAGCTGATAGGCGTACAACACGTCACCACAGTAACAACACCTTCTACCTGCCGTGATGTCGTGTTTCTCACACCTCGACTACACAACAGTGTGTGTGTGTGTGTGTGTGTGTGTATGAAACTCAGATACACAACTTCATTTGGAGACAGAAGTATTGATGATTCCTCAGGTCATTAAAATACAGCATCACACACCTTCCTCCTCTTCCTCCTCCTCCTCCTCCTCCTCCTCCTCATTCCCTCCATCCCAGAGCTGAAATGGACAGGGTGTAGTGTGTGTAGTGTGTGTAGTAATGTGTGTGTATAGTTATGTGTGAGCTTGGGGACCAAACCCGGGGAAATGGGCCAAAAAGTGAATCTAATGAAACCCCCCAAATTAATTTTCAGTCTCATCTTCAGCTGCAGGCAGAGAGAGAGAGAGAGAGAGAGAGAGAGAGAGAGAGACAAAGAGATGAACAGAACAAAAGAGGAAGAAGAGGAGGAACTAGGAGGAAGACAGGTGGAGAGAGAAGACAGGTAGAGCTTCATCTCTCTGGATGAACAGACTTCTCCGTCTTCCTGTGTCGGATCCACAAATCTGACCACGAGAACGGCAACAAGTTGAGGACGACAAACGCCCAAAACACAGATTCAGATCAGATCACATTCAGATAGAACGTTGAAACTAAGTCACAAAATAACACGCGGTCTTACTTTCCACAAGAGCTGCTGGGACGAGCCACCTCCTGATTCAATATGGATTTAGATTTTTAAGTATTGTGATTCAATATTCTGATTTATTGTGATTGTTGTTAACTTGTAAACCATGAAGGGAACGAGATTAATCATACACTTCTAGGGACTTTTACTTTGTAACATCTCTAAATGAATCCAGTAAAAAAAATTCCAGCATGTATGTAGTCAGAGACGTCCTGAAGTCAAATATATCAGTCATTGTCAGGAATTATTTATTATCCAGCAACCCAAAAATCAAAGAATAAAGACATTTCCCTCACAGATTAGTGGTCTTTTCTTTTTAATTTATAATGTTTTATACTTCTGGTGAATATAATCCATCAGTCTTATTTCCATAGATGTATTTTGTAAACACAGTTCCCTTTGTTAACACCTTATTTTGAAAAGCGGACGTAGTCCCACGTGTCTACTTCCTCTAACTTCTCCAAGGTGGTCTCTAGCTCTCCCGTCAGCTCCGTTCTCTTTATCCATCCATGGTCAGCTCCATCGGGGCCGTTTCAATGCAGAGAACACAAATGTCAGTATCTGGGTGCTCTACAGTCGTAGCGTCGGCCCATTTGACCACGGAGACGAGAGCGACGGCCAGCTCCACCGCCACGTTACCGCCATACCACAACGTTTCCTGATAACTTTTTTTCAGACATTTTTCTGGCCTTTTGTTTGAACATATTTAGCCCTTTTTTAGCCTTTTTTCAGACACATTTTGGCCTTTTTTGGGACATTTTTGGGGCCATATTTCAGCCATTTTTTAAGATTTTTGTTTCCTGACTTTTTCAGCCTTTGTTTTGACTTATTTTCAGACACATTTTGGCCTTTTTCAGAAGTTAGCATGCAGCTTTAGCTCTGCTCTGTCTAGATCTGCTTTTCCTATCAATGTGTGAAACCCAAAGTGTTTCCATCCTTTACTGGATGTGTAGTGTTTACCACGCTGGATTTAACATGGGAGGGTGCAGGTCGGATCCACGACGACCCTCCAACGTTTTAGACTCTCTGAGGTTTGTTTTGGTTGACGGATACGGAACGGATATGACGTCACGTTACTCAGACTACAACAATAGAAGCGGTAACTTCCTTCTACCTCCACAGAGACTCAGATGAAGCAGATATATCGGTTCTGGCTTTAAAACATCAAATTAGAAATCGTGAATCGATTTTTATAGTCAGAAATCATTCATTTGTATCTATTTCTTTTTGCTTCATGTGCTTTAAACGACACAAATATAATCACACGTTGTACCAATAAAGCTGATTGAAATCGTCAGACAGACAGACAGACAGACAGACAGGTAGAGTGGAGGTGTGAGGAGAGACATCTGTCTGTGTGTCTGTCTGCGTCTCATTCAGCTGTTCTCTTATTAAATTCCTTTGTACTGGGAGGCTTTTCACTCCACCAGCTGCTGCCTCACTGTGTGTGTGTGTGTGTGTGTGTGTGTGTGTGTGTGTGTGTGCGTGTGTGTGTGTGTGTGTGTGTGTGTGTGTGTGTGTGTGCATTAAGCTAACATAGCTATTAGCTTTGATAGCAGTAGCCCTCCCATATGGCGAGCTAGCGCTGCTCTTTAATGTAGCATAGCACGGCCCTGATGTTGCTATGGCTCCAGCGGTGCCTCACCCCCCCTTCATCGTCACCCCCCGTCCCCGCTGCCATTTAGCTCTCCCTTCCACCACGCCACATGCCGCAGCGACCTTGGCGTTTTCCAGCGGCACGCCCGCTGCCATCTGCAGGCGGCAGGCTTGGGCAGTAAAGCATCGCGACCCCGAGTTTTTTGGGCGCCGTTACGCCTCCGCCAGGGGCCCCGGCCAGATGGCACTACCCACTAAGAGGGGTTTTACTGCGGGGCTGAAGGAAGACGACTGCGGGCGGGCAGAGGATGAACTCACACCTCCCCGTCCCCCCCCCCTCCTCCTGCATCGCTCTGCCAAGTGCCAAATTTCAGCTCCACTCGCCTCCAAAACGCCGCCGCTTCAATATTTCAGTCATGATTATCCGGCAGCAGATGATCCTCTATCAGCCAAAAGGGCAGAGCCGGAGGATCGGCGTGCCGGCGTCGTGACCAAAATCCACCAACATCCTCTCCCGCTCCACGCCGTTTATCCAGCTCGCCGTTTAGTCACAAACTTTATGGAGCCGACAGGTGAGAAGACAACAAGTACTTCACCTTTAACTGCAGAATAAAAACCCCATTGATCCCACTTCAGCACCAGTTACCTCCCACCACTGGCCTGTCAATCAACAGATCAATACTGCTAACACGTCGTCATGGAGATCAGCACAAAAGCTTTAATCTATGTTAATCAGTAGTTATTTATTGATTATGATGGAAAGGTTGGAGACATGTTTAACACACATAGTTTTATATAAACATATATACTGTATATTAAAGCTGTCAATCAATTACAATAGTTAATCGGGATTAATCGCTCATTTCTTATCATCTAAATGAACCTTAAAGGGAGATTAGTCAAGTATTTAATCCTCTTATCAACATGGGAGTGGACAAATATGCTGCTTTATGAAAAAGTACTTATATATTAAGGTCTAAAGTTAATGTGATAATAACACGTTAACGCCACTCATTTATTTAATGCAACTTGTGATTTTTAGGTTGTTGCGGCTCAGTTTTAAAACTAGAGTGAAGATGCTGGTGTCATCTGAAACTATAAAACCTGATGAATCCATCGGTACCAACCAGGTCAGACTAGCTGGTTATGGAGGGGTCCATTGACCTTTGACCTCCAGATATGTAAATGTGTGAGGGCTTTTGTCCAAAACAATGTCCAAAACATTTCCGAAAAAAGTCTTAAAATGTCAGAAAAAATTTAGAAAAATGTCTTGAAATTGTCCAAAAAAAGTCTGAAAGAAAATTCTGGAAAATTGTCCCAAAAAATGTCAAAAAATAAAGTCCAAAAAAAGTCTGAAAAAATGTCCGAAAGAAAGCCAGAAGGAAAGTCCGATACTGGTATCATAGTAAACTATAAAACCTGATGAATCCGTCGGTACCAACCATGTCATACTAGCTGGTCATGAAGGAGGTTAAATAACGCTCCGCTAAATTTTGGCGAGGAAAAACTGTCATTACCATTTTCAAAGGGGCCGTTGACCTCTGAACTCAAGATTTGTGAATGAAAATGGGTTCTATATCTATATTTAATACTCACAAAAACTCACAAAACTCACAAAACAAAGACAGATATTGTCCAGAAACCACACCACATTTATACTTCTGATACGTTGGTAAATCTGATGAAGAATTTAAGACTTTCCCTGAGGTCGTTTTTTAAAAAATGATACATTCACTTTAATTTATTTCTATTTCTGCAGCTTTCCTTATGTGATCGATAAAGGTCATTTATTTATCTGGATATTTTAAATCTGTATTTAAAGTCCTGATTTTATTTTTTTATTACTTTTATATTTTCATTACTTTCACCCCACTTCTCTGCTTTTATTTTGAAGGGATTGTTATTGATTAGACACATTTTAATGAATTCTGAGGAAGATATTTGTGAAGATGCTTCAAGCAGCCGGACCGGCAGCGTCTGACATCACTATTCAACACACATTTTAAATGCTGTATCTGATGTTTATCTTATATATTCTTCATTGGTTTGGAAAACTGACTTCCTGTTACAGTACTAGATGGATCAAAAACACTTGAACCCGTCAGTTAAATATCAGCATCACTAGCTAACGGGACGTTCACCCTTCACTGGCTGCAGGATCAACGCTCTTCCCAACATGGATCCACATGTGGTGAAACCTGGGAGATTAAAGTCCTGGATGGAGGATCCCTCCATCTTCATCCCTCTGACCACCTGAACAGTTTGATTGTTCACATCTCAAAAGACTGAATAGAGACATCAGCTGATAGAAGCTGAACTTCAGCCACCTGTCTTCTTCTACTAGTTTCATGACCACAGGAGGGACCGGAGGGATCGAGGTGCGTCTGATCTGGATTTATAGCGGTTGACTTCCACCATGTCCTTCACAATAAGATGACACGTTTAGTGTGTTTCACGTCTAATCCTGAGCATTAGGGATGCTACTTTAGAAAAATGTTCAAACGTTTAGTTTAGCAGGTTGTCCGCTGTGTGTCTGCCCGGAGTAACGATAGCGAGTGTCCAACAAACAGTGTGTGTGTTTGTGCTACATTAGCAGCTCTAGCATTGCCGGAGGCGTCGTGCTCGCCGCCGCACACGTAGTCTGCGTAACTTTAGTGAGTGTCCAACAAACCGTGTGTGTGTGTTGGCGGTGAGTGTGAGGTAGTTGGTGGCGTTCTAGCTGTGATCGTAGGT
>NC_051277.1:1840818-1963318 GCF_015220745.1 Sebastes umbrosus | reverse complement strand
ACATAGAAACATAGAACAGTGTTGTAAAGAACAATTCAGGCCAGTTTATTTCTGGTTTTGACTCATTTCACATTTCTGACACATTTCCTAATGCTGCACACACATTTCTGTACGTTAGGGCGATTATTTTCTCAATTAATATTCACATAATTATCATATCGATGAAGGTTTTGTTTTGGTATTTGTCGTAAAAATACTCCAAGAAAACTCCCCGTACAGAACTCCATTCAGAAAGTCTCAAATTTAACAAATTACGTCTCAGCAGCTGATTAAACTACTTCCTCTCGTTCAAACTATAACGGCGTATGGTCACATGATCTATGACGTCATCGTTCAAGGTGTCAACTATTCCTTCGCAATTTAGCTTCACATTAGCCGGAGGGTTATACCAACCAAGTTTGAACTAAATCCGATAAACCCTCGAGGAGGAGTTCAAAAAGGTTTGCTTGAAAAACAAACAGTATTCAAAAATAGCCGACTTCTGGTCGGGCGGAGCCGATGAGAGTCGATGGGAAATATGTCCGAAACGATGAGAGCAATGTGGGTACCAAATATCATGAATATCAGAGCAACTATGGTCCAACTAGACATGTTTCATATCAACATTTCTACACACAAGTTCTAGTTGTGTTAACTTCTCATGGAACTCCATTCTCAACTACGTTTAGGTTTAGGCAACAAAATGCCCAAAACATGATATTTTACTAAACCTAACTAAGTAGTATTGTTGCTCAAACCTAAATGTGATTAAGAATATTCAATTCATTAGGTTCTTTAGTTTCATATGATACCAGTATCTTCACTCTAACTTTAAAACGGAGTCCGCTACGACCAAAACATCACAAGTTGCCTAAAAGAAATCAGTGGCGTTTAAACGAATTTGCGTTAACACGTTATTATCACGTTAACGTTGAAAGCCCTCGATCAAATACAACATGTAAAGGAACAAAACTAACGTCACCTCCTGACACTGAGTCAAAACATCCAGATCAATATTAAAGAGAGTCAAACAATCAGCTTCCAACATGGCGGCACCTCCGTCGTAGCCGTTCGTGACCACTAACCAATCATCAGCGAGCATCTCAGCCTCCGACAGGAAGTAGCAGAAGAGCCAAACAAACGTCTGCTAACACACACACACACACACACACACACACACACACACACACACACACTCTCCCCTCCCCCACATCTGCTGGCGAGGTAGGAGCCCACGGATGGTCGTCCTTAATTAGCCACACCGCACTCATATTCCTGATTAAACCGCTGTGTGTGTGTGTGTGTGTGTGTGTGTGTGTGTGTGTGTGTGTGTGTGTGTGTGTGTGCGTGCGTGCGTGTGTGCGTGTGTGTGTGTGTGTGATGGAAGGTTATCAGTGCATTCTTAATTGGGAAAACACTCGAGTGATTAACAGGAGGAAGAAGGGCGAGCGAGCTTCAGACTGAGTGGCAGAAAGAGAGAGAGAGAGAGAGAGAGAGAGAGAGAGAGAGAGAGAGAGAGAAAGAGAGAGAGAGAGAGTGATGATGTCCTGAATACTGAAGCAGCTCCAACCAACAAACACCCTGAATAAACTCACACGTGACGTCTCCGACAGCGTTCATAGCTCAGCTACCGCCGGGGCCTCCGGCTCTGGGAACCTCCAGAACTACCAGCCTCTACTTTAGTTCAGTGTTCATGATAAATAAACCTCTAAGTAGAACCAGATAGAGTCTATGTGGAGGTAGAAGGAAGTTACCGCTTTTATTGTGGTAGTCTGAGTAACGTGACGTCATATCCGTTCCGTATCCGTCAACCAAAACAAACCTCAGAAAGTATAAAACGTTGGAGTGTCGTCATGGATACGACCTGCACCCTCCCATGTTAAATCCAGCGTGGTAAACACTACACATCCAGTAAAGGATGGAAACACTTTGGGTTTCACACATTGACAGGAAAAGCAGAGATACACAGAGCAGAGCTAAAGCTGCATGCTGACTTCTAAAAAATACCGAAATATGTCTGAAAATAAGGGCTAAAAAAGGGCTAAATATGTTCAAACAAAAGGCCGAAATACGTCCGAAAAAAGACCGATATATGTCTGCAAAATATCCAAAAAAGGTTATCAGGAAACGTTATGGTATGGAGGTAACATGGCGGTGGAGCCGGCCGTCGCTCTCGTCTCCATGGTCAAATGGGCCGACGCTACGACTGTAGAGCACCCAGATACTGACATTTGTGTTCTCTGCATTGAAACGGCCCCGATGGAGCTGACCATGGATGGATAAAGAGAACGGAGCTGACGGGAGAGCTAGAGACCACCTTGGAGAAGTTACAGGAAGTAGACACGTGGGATTATGTCCGCTTTTCAAAATAAGGTGTTAACAAAGAGAACTGTATTTACTAAATACATCTATGGAAATCAGACTGATGGATTATATTCACCAGAAGTATAAAACATTATAAATTAAAAAGAAATACACTAATCTGTGAGGGAAATGTCTTTATTCTTTGAGTTTTGGGTTGCTGGATAATAAATAATTCCTGACAATGATCCTGATATATTTGACTTCAGGACGTCTCTGACTACATACATGCTGGAAATCAAACATTTATACTGGATTCATTAGATTTTCCAAAGTAAAAGTCCCTAGAAGTGAATGATTCAACGTGTTCTCATGGTCTAGTGTTAAAAAAGTTAACAACAATCACAATAAATCCTCATATTGAATCACAATACTTAAAAATCACAATAGATTCAATAGATGGAATCAGGAGATGTATCGGTGAATCGTCACAGACCGAACAGTTACCTGCTTCACGTCTTCAAATCTAAACCTACTGCATATACTACATTGACTATAATGTACAGTATGCTCTGCTTGTCTTAAAGAATCCTAATATACTCTAAATTCTACTGAATCACTGCTGATAATAATCTTATTAAACAGACGAGATCGATCTATATCCTGATTTAATTTCACTGTTTTTGTAATTTTATAAAACAGTTTAAACGTGTCCGATCCTAAACAGCCTGCTGGTGTGTGAACGTCTCCTCTTCCAGGTCAGACGTGATGAACACGGTGAGATGTGAAGCTACTAACTTCACATTTAAAGAGGAAACATCAGCTGTGTGAGTTCAGAGGACGGAATAAGAGGTGTGATCGGAGCATTAAATAATAACCGGTGGTGGAGGAGGAGGAGGAGGAGGATGGTGTTTGTGTGCTCAGATTAACAAGGTGATTTGCCTTGAGGGGGTGAGGTGCATGCTGGGAGGGGGATTTGGCGATGGGAGGAAGAGGTGGTGGGGGAGGCGGGGGGGAGGGGGACTCCCAAAGTTCCCATGATCCCCCGGTGAGCACCCCCGCCCTGGGTCGGGGTGGGGGGTGGGGGGTGTTTCCAGCTGAGCACAGCTGGATGTTGACACCGAGGCAGCTAACGAACCTGCAGGTGGTGATGTAATCCCTCAATCCAATTAAGAGTCAACAGGAAGTGGGAACCAGGGTTCAGGTGTAGAACCAGACTCCGGACCAGGACCGCGGACTCTAACCGCGCTGCCTTCAGGGCCTCCACTAAAGTCAGTTCTTTCTGTTTTGCCTGCGTTTGTGTTAAAAACGTTTGACCAGATGATGTTTTATATCTTATGTTGGATGTAAATTAATAGAGTAGATCTTCACAATAAAGACTTTCCTGTAACGGATTTAGTTTTTTGTCATATCTGTTTTAATGTGCTGTTTGCAGCCTCTCCAATATGAAGATGAAGCTCTGTTTTTCTGTTTTATTTCTCAATATTCTGAGTCTCTTTGGGGTTTACAGTGTTGGTTGGACGAAACAAGATATTTGAAGACGTCACCTTCAACTGTGAGAAACTGGGATCGACATGTTTCACTATGTTCAGACTGTTTATAGAACAGCAGCAGATTAAACTATAATAATGAAAATAAATGTTATTTGCAGCCCTAAAATGGCAGCATTATTACTAATACTCATGATGTTGGTACTGTTGTGAATCTGAATCTGTGAACTCAACAGATGTGGACTTCAGGTGGATCAACTCAGGTGAGCTCTCCTCCATCACGTCTGTATACTAACCTCCCCTCCTCCCCGGTGGTTACACCCCCGGACCACTGAACCTTTCTCCCTGGATCACATCAAACCTGATTCAGCCCCGAGGGCCCCGCAGGCCCCCCGGCTCCACCAGGGCCTAATGGAGGCACCCAGACACCAGGACAGGTTACCAACCCCCCACCACCCCAAAGAGAAGCTCGACAGACAGCAGAAGAAAAAGAAGAAGATGAAGAAGAGAGCCTCCTCCTCGTCCTCCTTCTTCTTCTTCTTCTGTTTCTCCTAAACAAACAGCTCCTGCTGTGGTTGTTCTGGAGGAGAGTTTGTGGAAACCAGAGTCAGAGGTCACACACTGAGCCAGCGTTAGTCATCCCTCTGAGATGTTCTCGTTTCTCTCCTCGGTCACATAAAGTAAACACGACTCTAAAAACAGGACTGATACTTGACCTCTGACCTCTCTCTCTCTCTCTCTCTCTCTCTCTCTCTATCTCTCTCTCTATCTCTCTCTCTCTCTCTCTCTTTGTGTTTCTGTACAAATTCAAAGCCAACTTTTAAAAAGCTGCAACAATAATTTAGATAACGGCGTCGTGCTCAGAGAGAAACACACGAAGGTTTAAAGAAAAACAAGTGAAACAGCAGAAAACCTCAACATGAACACATGATGGTCACCTGGAGGAGAGTGAACCAGGTGTGTGTGTGTGTGTGTGTGTGTGTCCTGGTGTTGGAGACCTGTAGTTGTGTGTTGGTGAATAATACATCAGGCCACCTGCTGCAGCGTCCAGACGACATCTATATTTCACAACCACCGTCGACCACAAACACACCGACTCAGCCCAAAGTCACACTGACACATGCAGAGTGTCCATCCTCTCAGTCCACACGGACTCCACTACTGTTACTGGGAGGACTGGGAGGACTGGGAGGACTGGGAGGACGGCGGCCGACACCCGACGTCCTCCGATCAAATACTTGAATTACTAAATCCTCATTTTAATTATTGACGGTTTTAAAGGTGAAGGTATGAATACATTTGTTGCCCAGAAACAGTCTGAATTCATCGGAGATGTTGAATACTAAATCTCATCTATCAGCAGCGACCTTCAAAATGAAAACACCGTCAGTAGTACTACCCGATCCCACTTTACCCATGATGCATTGCCCCTGCAGGTCGCCGGTCCATGTCGGCGCCATAAAGCCCCATTAACACGTCGCCGTAACAACGGCTTCCCTCGATAACCGACATCAACCTGAAATCACGTCGCAGCAGTTGACCTGCAGCCACATCCTCCACTCAAATTACCCAGAAAGCCCTGCGGCAACCTCCAGGCCTTCCTCACCCCCCCGACTGACTCTTCCTCACCCCCCCACCCGTCTCTCTCTCTCTCTCTCTCTCTCCTTTCAATTTTAGCCTGGCCTGCCCAGTAATGTCCTGCTTTTATTGTAAATCTATACTCTTAATCTGGCCGGCTCCGATGGGCCTCGCTCGCCCCGATCAATACGCTACGATTGCTGGGAAGGGTCCACAGGGGCAGATAACCCCTCCCACCCCACCAGCAGCACCAGCAGCACCAACCACCCCCCTATGGAGTTAACCCTCCATAGGGTCCAACACTGAAACACCACTTAGAGCTGCTCAACATCCACTAGATTCTCTCTTTTTAAACAAACACTCCAAAGCTTTGTGTTCCCGTCCTCACAGAGAGCTGGATGTTTGCTGGTGAAATGCATCCTGGGAGTCGTAGTTGATTTTTACCAGATGTTTTCTAACACGTTCCAATGATTCAACGGGAGCGCTTCATGTCCATCGGTCACCTCATATAAAAGGTTGGACAACGGAGATAACTCATCCAACTGAGGACGTTGATTCTGAGGCTAAACTCAAACACAAGTCCACTCTTTCATTTTGAATGTGGGTAGAGCGTTACGGGGGGGTGCTGTAAAAACGCAGCGGTGTATGGGAGAAAAGTAGAAACGTCACACCGCTGCGGTGGCCAATCACGTAACCGCTGATCCAGAGCGGTAGAACCCGGCCACGAGGGAACAGACGACGTTAAACAGATAAAGGATATCACTTTATTCTCTGTTTATTCTCTTCAGAGATGGAGGGGCAGATGGGAAATGTAGTTTTAACATTTTATCTGGCAGTAAGTTGTTGTCACTGAGCTCTTTTAGATTATATACACCATCGTTGAAAAGTTTTTAATCAGCTGTTATATTGATGTTTTTCCTTCAATAATAACTATTTTAAGACAAAATATATTTAAAAATATCCAAAAAAGTATTAGTAAAATATGTGAAAAAAATATTGAAAAATATCCCAAAATCTGGGAAAATGTCTGAAAAATATCAGTAAAATATGTGAGAACTAAACAAAATAACATCTCTTTGTAAAGCATGAAGAAATATGTAAAAAATATCCGAATAATGTACGAGAATTATTAGTGAAAAATATCCGAAAAATATCTGAAAATTATTAGTGAAAAATATCCGGAAAATTTTGGAAAAAATATTTGTAAAATATGTGAAAAAAATATTCAAAAATATCTGAAAAATATGTGTGAAATAACCCCAATAAAATGTCTGAAAAATATTAGTAAAATATGTGAGAACTAAACAAAATAACATCTCTTTAAATATGTGAAAAATATCCAAAAAATGTCAGAAAAATATCAGTAAAATACACAAAATTCTTTAGTATTTAGTAGAATATGTTAAAAAGTATATGAAAAATATTAGTAAAATATGTGAAAGAAATATGTGAAAAATGTCTGAAAAAATTACGTGTAAAATAACCTTATATAATCAGAAAAATTACAGAAAATCATAAGTAAAAAATATCCATAAAATATCTGAAAATGATCAGTAAAATATGTGAGAACTAAACAAAATAACATCTATTAGTAAAGAGGACTTTTTAAAAGAGCATTCAGACTAATAGAGTCGTCCTCTCTCTCATCTGGACTCTATCCAGCTGTTCAACAGCAGTTTATAGAAAGAATAACTTGATTATTTAAACTAAGTACTGAACGACTCGTGTTGCTCAGAGAGCCTCTCATTGGCCGGTAACATCGGGGGGCGACGGGTTCGATACCCAGAGTGTCCCTGCAGGAGGTGAAGCAGGAGGCTGATGGTGTGTGAGGAGGTCAAAGGTCGCTCTCCATCACCAGACTCACCTCTCTACAGATGACATCAAAGCTGTAAATGGCGTTAGAGGAACAAGTGGCGATGTGTGTGTGCAGAGGGGGGGGGGGGGGGTCACGACCTCCATGTAAGGCCCGGCCATTAACGCGGGAGGGTGATGGTCAGACGGCAGAGGAGGGGGGGGTTGAAGAGGTGTGTTCTGGGTAATTAGAGCTCGGCCTCCTCGTACGCTCTGACACTCTGCGGCGATTTATTGCCCCGCTCGGGCAACTTGTCCACCCATCTAATTGCAATATTAGCGTGTAATAACGGCGGTGTTACGGCGATCCGTCAGCGCCGCGTTCTGCTGCCTCGGCAGGATTTCAGCCATTAAACCGGCAAACGGAGGAAACAAAGCGACCTCTGAGAGGAACATCAGCGCACATCTATATGCACACGCACACACACACACACACACACACACACACACACACACACACACACACACACTGACAGCTAAAATAACTTCTTGTTTTTGAGTTAAAGGGTCAGCTCATATCATTTCCTCTCTCACGTCTGCTGGTATTCTGTGTTTCTGTCGGCCTCCACACCTCTGAAACATCACGCTTGTAATATTATATAAAATCATATGTTTTAATGTTCTTTTACGTTTTATTTTATCTCCTTTAATCCTGGTTTTTATTGTATTTTCTGTGTTTGATGTTCTGTTAATTTAAGTTTGTTCTATGATTCGCTATCTTTGCTCCTATATTGTATATATATATATATAGGTATACAGTATATGCTGTTATATTGTATGGTGTATGTGGAGCACCTTGTAACTCAAGGCACTATAGAAATAAAGTTTATTATTAATAATATTATTATCATTTTATTACAACAGACAAATCTCTTTCCAGGAACAACAGCTTTATCCAAAGTCACTCGCTTATTCATTCACTTCTATATAAAACCATTATAATATAATAAAGCTGGTATTAACATTACTACTGCTGCTACTATTACTACTACTACTACTACTGCTACTACTAGTACTACTACTACTACTACTATTACTACTGCTACTGCTAACACATGACATCCAACCAGCAGTCAGGAGGTCAGAGGTCAGAGGTCACAGCAGGGAGAGGAGAACATGTTCATGAGCCTCAAACGATCACAGACGATGAAGGAAAGGAAAGGAAATAAAACGGTAAAAGAGCACGAAGATCAGTGTGTGTGTGTGTGTGTGTGTGTGTGTGTGTGTGTGTGTGTGTGTGTCAGTTTGATTTACATCAGCGAGACGTGAACTCACAACATTAAACTGCTTTACTGTAGCTGCTGAGCTACATCATTTGCATGATGGGTCACTAAACACACTAAAATACCCCCCCCCCCCCACACCCCTCCACACACACCACATGTGTGTTATATACATATACATGTATATATATATATATGAGTGTGTGTGTGTGTGTGTCAGTGTGTATCAGAGGGGTCACAGTAATAAATCCTGCATTTCTTATCAGGCGCTAAAATGCAGAGAAACAAGCAGCGCTGCAGTAAATCACAGTGTGTGTGTGTCTGCACATATATGTGTGTGTGTGTGTGTCCATTAATATGCACACAATAACTGTGTGTGTGTGTGTGTGTGTGTGTGTGTGTGTGTGTGTGTGTGTGTGTGCGTGTGTGTGTGTATGTGTGTGTGTGTCTGTGTGTGTATTCCCTGGGTTAGTGGACTAGTATCAGTGTCCTGTCGTGTCCTAATTAAAGCGGTCGAACTGCAGAGAAACAACCAAGAACCCGACAGTTAGCTCTCAACGTTACTACACAGACTGAAGGTCCACCACTATACTCTGTATTATACTCTATATTATACTCTATATTATATATATTATACTCTATATGTCAGAGGTACAACAGTAATACTGCAGAGTGAAGGTCCACTATTATACTCTATATTATACTCTATATTATACTCTATATGTCAGCATAAGTAAAACACTGAAACAATCCACGTAACACCAAAAACGATCTCCTGTATATCACTGTTTAATATACAGGACTGTGCAACAACGTGAACATATTGTATATTATTGTCAGTGTGAATCTAAAAGCAGGTCGATATAATAATATAATAATATAATAATATAATAATATAATAATAAACTGGACACAGACGGGTAGATTCAGACTATTAAACCTTCCATAGACACTAAAGACATTACATTAATATAAAGCCTCAACATAACGTCTCTGTGTGTCACATTAACACACATCTGTTTGACTATTATTTCTGTATTTTGCATATTTTATTTATACTTCATACTCTGAAACTTTTGCACATTCCTGAATAAAAGGGTACAGCTCTTCATTCTAAAAACAGATTTATATTTTTTATGGTATTTTTTAAAATATGTTTATTGTAAATGTTTTAATTTTATATTTATATATAATGCACCAAAACAACAAAAAGCAAATTCCTGGTATGTATTGGTAATATTATGTGCAGAAACTACCTACTATGTATGTGTATAAAGTAACTTATTACAGTACTAACACAGTATTTATATTTGTAACCCAGTATTCACAGTTTACAGCAACAATTAACCAATTAATTAATGTGTAGATGCTTTTTAAGACAATGAAAGAGATTTGGCTTCGTGTCATCACGTCAATATCAGAAAAATACATAATAATATAAATTACCCATTATCAACCAATCATTTCTCTTGCCTGATATATATTGTGCATCCCTACATAATATAAAATAAATAAGAATATATAATATATATATATATTTATCTGTTATTAAAGGGTACAGTTGTCCCGGGATGTAAAAGTCACAGTCAGCAGTACCCACAATGCTTTGTGTCTGGATGTATAGAGTCCATCTCATGTGTGACAGAACACACAGAGAGGTGACAAGACCTCTAAAACACCCATCAGACACACACACACACACACACACACGCACGCACACACACACACATGCACACACACGCGCACACGCACGCACGCATGCACGCACGCACGCACGCACACACACACACACACACACACACACACACACACACACACACACACACACACACACACACACACACACTCCCAGCTGAGGTGAGAGGACACAGTGTGTAGGTGTGTGTGTACATTATATGTGTGTGTGATGTATTCTCATTCTAACATGTATGAACATGTGTGTTCTGTATGTATGTTCTCTTATACATGTAGAGAGCGTGTGTGTGTCTGCGCTCACACACTGCATGAGTGTGTGTTGGCTGCAGTCCAAGGCCTCTCTAACGAGCCAACATGCCCCCCCACACACACCCCCATCAACCACCTCTGAGGTCATTGGCTCCCACCACTGCGACCCGACCAATCGCAGCCGGGCGCTGTGACGGACAGCCGCCGACTCCAAGGACACGGAGGGCGGAGGGATTAGACGGCGAGGACGGACGGACGCGGCGTTAATAAAGAGGATTGTGATGCTGCGGCGCTTCTGATTGGCTGCTGGGTTAATATTCACACTGAGGGACGACTGGAGGTTTTTATGTGGCATTGGATGAAGAACAGATGAAGCTTCATCACTGCTGGGTTTAAAGATATAACAGAGTGTAACTAAAGGATTAAAACAGAGCTGTGGGGGGGGGGGAGAGGTGAAAGGGACAGGTGCGTGCAGGTGTTCTAGAAACAACAGGTTACTTATTGTAGTTTGGCTGCTGATGTTCTGCTGGTTTCCTCTTCTTCATAACTCAGTGAAATGTGAACACACAGACATGAAACACACATTATCAGATTCAGTGTGACTTCCACTTCCAGAGAATATCAGTATCACTGTTGTCCATCCAGAATAAACATCCATAAATCCACTTAGAAATCAGAGAAAAGGACGCTGCAGAACTTGCCTGAGAATTATCATGTTTTTAAGTTTCCTTCAAAGTAATCCAGAGATAGTTGTTTACTTTAGTAACTCTACGGGAACACTGAAGACAGGAGCTGAGCACAGATCAGTCAGCACTAATGGAGACACTCTGACTAATATAGAATAATAAAAACACAATATTAACTGGGCGTTCCAATACTCATACTACCATACTATTTAGTCTGCCAGAAAAAGATGTAGTGTGTCCCAATACACAGTATGTCAAACGCCAAAAATACCAGGATGTACTACAACTACATCCAGTCGCATTTTGCAACAAGTCAGCACGCTGTTCTGGTTATTCTGACCCACAATCCTCTGCTCAGACGAAGATACGTCACTATATACACTCGCCGGCCACTTTATTAGGTACACCTTGCTAGTACCGGGTGGTCTTCTGCTGCTTCAAGGTTGGACGTGTTGTGCGTTCAGAGATGGTATTCTGCATACCTTGGTTGTAACGAGTGGTTATTTGAGTTACTGTTGCCTTTCTATCATCTCCAACCACTCTGCCCATTCTCCTCTGACCTCTGACATCAACAAGGCATTTCCGTCCACACAACTTCCGCTCACTGGATCTGTTCTCTTGTTGGGACCATTCTCTGTAAACCCTAGAGATGGTTGTGCGTGAAAATCCCAGTAGATCAGCAGTTTAATACTCAGACCAGCCCGTCTGGCACCAACAACCATGCCACGTTCAAAGCCACTTAAATCCCCTTTCTTCCCCATTCTGATGCTCGGTTTGAACTTCAGCAAGTCGTCTTCACCACGTCTAGATGACGTAATGCATTGAGTTACTGCCATGTGATTGGCTGATTAGCTATTTGTGTTAACAAGCAATTGAACAGGTGTGCCTAATAAAGTGGCCGGTGAGTGTATAAAATAAACAAGAGAGACAGACAACAGCCGCTGTCAGAAGCCGCAATGACAGCCAGCAGATTCATGTGTAAGTAGTCTACTAACGTTACATATTTTTGCAACTCGTGTGTATAACGTTAATTAATAATTAAAGGTTGCATACTTTTCCTTTTTACTTCAAATTTAGCGCTACGAAGTGCGACGGATATTTGACCAACAAGGTCAAAGTTCAAGGCATAATGTTATGATGAAGTAGTATATCCCAACTGAATGTATATCCATTCATATGTAGGTATTTAACCTGTTGGAAACATGTGGTAATATAGAGTATTAGAGTAGAGGCTGATGTTTATTCAGGTTTCTGTTGGATGGGAGTCACTATTGATCTGGTGACCGGGCCGGTAGGCTGTGGACCGGCAACAATCTGGTGATACGATGCGTATCATGATACAGGAGTTATGACTCAATAGATTGCGATACTGTAAGCAAGGCCATATATTGAAAATGTTTTAATCTAATTTTAGGAAAACTGTTGTAGTATAAAGAACACACCAGCATAAAATATAAGTATTTTTTTTTTTTTTAAATGTTATGCAATCAGAAGAGTGGGATCTGCATTTGCATTTATCACAGTCCTATTATATCATAGCACTACTTTTACTGCAATCTGAGCCACTGTGTGCCACGAATCTCTGCATCTAAACTATTGATTACAAATCAATAGTGTTTTTGAGAATCAATACAGTGTCACACAACATCATATCACAAAACTAAGGTGTATTTAATATTTTCTTACACCCCAATGAGACGGGACAGAAAACAAGTCAACGGGAGCAGACGTGACGGGAATCATAACAATACGTCAGTTTTTCTATTTAAATAATCCGTTGTAATATGAATAAACATTAGACACCCTCTAATATAGACAAACAAGTCAACAATTTAACTTTAAAAACTCCTGGATTAGAGATGAAATGGTGTGCAATACGTATTTTCCTCCAGATAAATGTGTTTATAATTACACCTATTCAAATTAAAATATATAGAAGTTCATAAGATAAATCAATTTAAATTAAAAAAAGGATCCAGAGAACTGAAGTGAATCAAATCAGGACTTTGAGGAGATCTTTGCTGATCAAATCACATCTACATGTATGGACAGAAACGTGATACTCTGACAGATAAAGCTGTTTAGATAACATGTCGGTCCAGAACAGGAAGGAAACCTCCGTCACATTAAACATGATCGGAGCGCTGCGCTCATACTGCAGCGGCTAAACGTCATTCTATCCGGCGTGGTGTTGATTACACGATTCACACAGTTGAGCATCGAGTCAGAAGTGAGAGGTGAAGAAGAAGTGAGACGCCAGGAAACAGAAGAAACAAAGAAATCTGACATGACGGCGGCGGCTGGGTTTCTATACAGAGACGAGAGAGTCAGGAGAACTTCAGCTCACTTTGATTTTAAAGAGAAAGATGATTAAACATTGAGTGTGATGGATTTTGTGTCTGCAGAAAGTTGGTTTTCATAGAAATGAACAGGAAGGAAGAGCTGAATGTAAGGTAGTAAACCAGCAGAGTTTAGTCCAGTGAGGATTAGAACGATCCGACGGCAGCAACCAGAGAGTTCAACAACCAGATTCAACTCAAGACAACCAGCTGATGAGAAAAGGACTCAACTTGTCCTCCAACAAAGCTCCTCTTCCGACACTTTTACTGTCAGAAACTAAACATTTTATGATCTTAAACATGAAGCGAATACTTCCCAGCAGATTTAATAATGTTACAAACTTTATATGATTGTCTGTAAAACATGAATCCACAGAGTTACACCTGATGAGCGTCCTGCAAACCTGAAGCCGACTCCAAGAGTCCAGAAACAGGAAGTAGAAGGAGAGCAGGCAGACAGACAGACAGACAGGTAGACGGCGGTTTGTGGTCAGGTGATCCTACCTGTCGATGATGACGGGGTCGGAGGGCGTCTCGTTGCGGTTTCCGCAGCTCTTCTTGTCACAACACCGACTGAAAAAGAGAAGGACACATCGAGGGTTAACACATTTGATCTGTTTCACCCTCACCTTCCCGTCTACTACAGCCGTCACAAGTAACAGTTTATTGGGCTTCGAAGCTTCGGTGAGAAAATACTGAAGGTATTCGAAGCTTCGGCCCGGCGCCGCTGCCGCACTACTGCACACACACACACACACACACACACACACCTCTACACACAACAAACAGCGACATCCGTCTGAGAATAACTAATAATAATTCATGTTGAATATGAACGATGAGTAATGCTGTGGGATTATTCCTCATTTCATGGACTATTTTGGGATTTATACATATTATTACATATTTATATATAAAAACAAAACAAAAAACAAAGCATTTGAATAGTGATTTTTAAGCTGATTACCATGACAACGGTACATTAATGTTACACTAATTTAACGTGGGCTTGTCAGAAAGGAGGCCGGGTCACGCGTCATCAACGCGTCATATCTTTGGGGGTACAACACATGAGCAGTAAAATCTGGCCTGCACGAAATTGAGCCAATCACAACGCACGACCGCAGCTTCAGTTACACTGCGCATGTGTTATACCCCGTACCTCAAGACCCGTGTCCGCCCGTGACCCAGCCTCCTTTCCATAGGCCTCTACATCAACAGGCTAACGTTAATCTGTTGATGTAGCATCGACAACAAACACCTGCGATGTCGGTCAGAGGAGCAGACGCTGTATTTCTGCATCAACAGATTGAATATTTACTTTTTATTTCACACATTCAGGCTTCAAATAAAAAGTGACAGTTGAAGCTCACACTGCAAAAATATTCATCAAATCACCTCATTTCTGTTTATGATAAAAAAAATCAAAACAAGAGACTAAATGTGCTGCTCAGAGCAGCGATGATATTTCAGCCGGTTGCAGAGTCGTCTGTGTTCTCATCTTAACAGAATTAATCATTAATCACTCCGACTGAACGCAGAGAAATAAAACTCTGCAGGGTGTTTGTGTTTACAGTGTGCACATGAATGCAAGAGTAATAATAATACAAAAATATAATATATGATGACATGTCTCTGACAGGAGACGTTCTGCAGCACGAGTACTTTTTGAAAATAATGAAAATAATACTTCCATATTGTAACCCGAGTACAGTATATATATAGTTATAACTCACTGTAAAGGATGTTCTTTAAATAGCAGAACCAAAGAACGTATATCGCCAAAAAGTGAAAGTCAATAGTTTGTTTCATGTCAACATCAGTTCCCAGCAGCAGAGCTACGCCTCCGCCATTTTGGACTGAAAGAGAACTACCAGACGCCAGTGAAACGTCCTACAAAGAGACGGACAGTAAAACGTCCTCCTACAAAGAGACGGACAGTAAAACTACATTATTTATATTCTGTTGTCATATTCTACTGAAATATAATATTACAAATATAATAAGCCTTTTCAGTCCAAAATGGCGGCAGCGGCTGTTGTCAAATAAAACACACAGTTTCGTCTCTTTGCTTCTTCACTCTTTGGCAGTACTTTTACTTCAGTAAAGGATCCGTGTACTTCTTCCCCCGCTGAGTCACTTCCTGTTTGAGTGACAACACTGTTTGTTGTTTTCCTCTCACGTCTGAACTCAGATAACTGACCATAACACGAGAAGATCAGATTAGTATTTTAACACTTTAAAAATTACTAAAAATATAAATCACTCAGCTAAACCAGAACATTTAAAAACAAAAAGCTCAGAGCATCAAAACTAAAAACTTTCCAACTTCAGAAGTTTTATTTGTGGAAAAACTGTTTTTAAACTCAAAACAACGAACGAAAAAACTCTATTTTCACTCAAATTACAATCAGATGACATCATTCTTTCCAGGAAACGTTCAAGGAATTATCAGGAAATTAAAGACCTTCTAAATAAAGGGTCTTTTATTTTGAAAAGCAGCCCTGTTTCCCCTCCACACACACACACATACACACACACACACACACACACACTCTGTCCAGCTGGGTGGGGTCCAAGCCAAGGTCACTAACAGTTGGACGAGACCCAGCGACGGAGGCACCACTGTGGACCCCCCCACCACCACCACCCCGACCCCCGGTGCCGTCGCCCCTGACAACCAGCCAGCCAACCACACAGCTGCTCGCCAAAAACAGGCGTCCAGGTAGCCAGAGGGCAAAGCGGCGTTTCATCCAAGCAGCTCGCCGACTCCAACTCTAAACCGAACCAGGAGCCGGTCGGCGGGCTGTGGAGGCATCCGGAGGGAGCGCCGGGTTTCTGGGGGGGGGGGGACGGATGGAGCCAAATGAGGCTGCTGGTGTCAGGGGTCAGCGTGGCATGTTGAACAGCAGCACACTGAGGCCAACACATTAATATCCATCACACACACACACAGAGAGAGAGGAGGGAGAGAGTCAGTGAACGCACCACGAGGGTTCAGAGTCTGTATGCTGCTGGAGAGTCAGTGAACGCACCACGAGGGTCAGTGTCTGTAAGCTGCGTTTAGTTTTTATGGCTGGAGGGAACGAACCACATGGTTAGAGTCTGTCAGGGGAGGTAACTAAGTAACCTACATTTATAAGTAGTACATTTAAAACTACGAACATTTATAACTAAATACATTTATAACTAAGTAGCTATAAATGTACGTAGTTATAAATGTAATAACAAATATAACTAATTACAGTTATAACTACGTATATTTGTAACTAAATACATTTAAAGCTTAGTATATTTTGTATCTACATTTAGAACTTTAGTACTTTTATAACTAAGTACATTTACAGTATAACTGAGTACATTTAGAACTAATTCAATTAATTAAAATTTAATTAAAATTAAAAAAGTAAATAACTATTTACTCAAGTCAAGTGCTTAAGTACACTTTCAAGGTACTTGTGAAACATTTATATTTGCTATTTTCAGAGGGAAATATTTTCCTCTTAGTTCACTAATTTCCACCAAAGTTGGTAAAACAAAGTCATTGTTTTGTCACAAGTTAGTCTCAAGGGACAAACAAGTCCTAAACTCATCATTATTCACCAAATGAAATACCATTTATTCATTTTAAACAGTTAAATTAAATCTACAGACGTGATTATAGATCAGAACTGGATTTATTTATTTCAAATAAACATAACCTTTTAAAGTCAAACGTTGTTCCTGAGATATAATTACAATCATTCTGCCTTCTGTTTATAACTCCATCTTCTGAATCTGATAAACACACTTTTACCTCGTTACCTGGAGTATCTAAAGAGTTAATTGCTTCAACGTTTAGTTTAAGATAATATTTAATATCTGGGCTTGAGGAGAATATCTAATGAAGTCATGTAACCAACTGAAAATCTTATTTGTTGTTTTTATTTTGTCTAAACTCGACAAGTAATAAGAATTAAAATGCTGCTTACGCATTAATTCATCAGTAATAATAATCTATTAATATAATTCATAATGATTTAACACTGACTGAAGCTCTTTGATGCTTTTTGTAAATAATTCTTTCATATTTTTATTTCAGAGTATTTATAAACTCTTCTCTGACATAACAGAAGAAATATTCATCCTCCAACGAGACGGAAATATGAGAGATTATTTAAAATGAGTTTATAACTCTAAACATCATCCATCCATCTTTAATAACAACAACTCTATCCGCTATAATCTCCTGACAAGCTGCTCCGCACAATGACTTCACATCTTCCTTATCGCTGCCGAGAGGTCATTAACATATCTTCCGGTAATTCTTAAAAATTAATCATATCGCATATGACCCGCGACGTCCAATTACGCGGCTGCATTCGCCCCATGCTGTCCTGAATCAAATTGCCATTTGACAAACAAGCGTCAAAATCGAGGCTGCGAATGCCAAATGAGACGCTTTATGAATCATTTATCACGCCGTTTGATCTCTAAGTACAGAAAAATCAGAAACTAAGCGCCGTGTTTGTGTCCCCGCCGTCGGTATGGATGTGTATGTGTGACTGTTGCCATAGAATGCGCCACAATAATTTATTCCCCCAGCTACTTGGAACCATTAGTGAAAGTTCCAGGAGACCAATTAGCATTGGAAACCCACTGGTGCTGCTGTGGTGACAACCTCCTCCAAACTGCCAAAGAAGTGTTATAAACAAACTGGACCCCAGGAGCACTGCCGGGGCCCCTCCAGGGACCCGGGGCCCCTTTCCAAAGACAAAAACAAACCTTGGCTGAGCGTCCACAATATCGCCTTAATGACGTTTCCCCCCGGGCCGCAAACAGGCTAACACCACGGCCGGCTAATGACTGAGAGGAACAACACACACAGACCTGAGAGGGAGTGTGAAGCCCAGTGTGTGTGTGTGTGTGTGTGTGTGTGTGTGTGTGTGTGTGGAGAAAATAAAACAAACAGTGTGTGTGTGTGTGTGTGTGTGTGTGTGTGTGTGTGTTGTTGCCGCTGTCACTCATTTTGGCGGAGAGCGTTCGTCCCTGGTCGCCGCTGCAGAGAGCCTCCTCAGGTCGCTGTACACAAACACACACCATCACACAAACACACACTCTCAGGCCCCAGAAATAATCCCGCCACAGGAGCCAGTTTGGCCGGCGAGCCTCGGCCGGGCCACACAAGCATCATTACTGCTGGCTGCTCCTCCTCGCCGCTCAGCAGCCACTTCAGACGCCGCCACAAGTGGAATCTACTTAAGGCACAAAGGGAAGGTTTGTCCGGGCATGTCGGCGCTCCGCTATCACACAAATAAAAAAAAAACTGAGAGAGCCCTTCAAAGGCTCCCTGAGGACGGGCGCAGCGCGGCGTCAGAGGCCGGCGCTCGGATCACAGCGTCCAGATAACACCGAGCAGGACGGGGCCGGCAGCGCAGGGCTCGCTTTCAAAGGGCAAGTGTTGTAATTACCCGAAGGCCTGGAACGCCTCGGCGGCAGCCAGGCCTGATGATGCGCCGCAGCCAGCCAGCCAGCCAGCCAGCCAGCCAGCCAGCCAGCAGCCGGCGCCGCCTGGCCTGGAAGCCACGCTTTCCTTCTCAGCGAGCGTGGCAGCAGGTTTTTTTTCCCCAGCATCGCCCGGAGCCTGGCAGCCAGCGAGGGAGAGCGAGGTGGCCGCGAGGCGAGGAGAGGAGAGGAGAGAGCGGCCCGGAGCTGGCGAGCCTCCGGGAGCCCGCTGGCAACGCCGCCGTGCCAACCTGGCTGCTCGCTGGTTTGTGATTGGTAGTTTTGGAAAGCAGCAGAGTCCCGTTTAAGAATGGTTAATGTGGCGCAATGATATGATGGAGAGGTCACAGCTGAAACACACACACACTCTAAATACTCTGAGTATTACTCAGTCTTCTGCTCAGTGACGGAGGAGTTATTGATTCTAATACTGAAGATCTCTGAAACTAACTGACTGGAGAACATTTATAGTGTAAATAGTATCATTTATAGTATTTATACACGCTTGTGTGGAGAGAAACTACACAGGAGTCGTAGGTCAGAGGCAGCAGAAAGTGAAAGATATAGTTTCTCTTAATTGTTAATTGTTGTAATTATGTTAATTAAGTCAACACGGGTCTCAAGTCACTGCTGACTTTTCCAATATTTAACTCAGACCTCCATCTTTCTCTAACATTAACCACGTCCCGTGAGAGTCTAAACCGACCCACGAAAACATTTAATAACTCTGTCATCACTATAAGCCGATATCTGACCTCATGCAGGAAGTGATTCTGTATAAGAACTAATTTTCTCTTACTTCTGTTTGCATCCACTGATTTGTTATGTTGTTGGTACCCGTTGATTGATTTCTGGGACTCACCAGTGTTTTCTTATTTTTGCAATTCTCTTAGATAAGAGAAGGTTTTACGAGTGGTCGAGAGCACTCTCTCTTTAGTTTGAAATTTGAGGAACATTAAAAATCTCGGGCTGTCAAGGTTAACAAATTTGTTTTAACGGCACTAATTTCTTTAATGCATTAAAGCAACTTGTGAGTTTTAGGTTGTAGCGGCTCAGTTTTAAAGATAATGGTATCATAGTAAACTATAAAACCTGATGAATCCATCGGTACCAACCAGGTCAGACTAGCTGGTCATGAAGGAGGTTAAATAACGCTCCAAAGTTACACTCGATTTTGGCGCGGAAAAACTTTCATGGGTTGCGTTCGAAAAGTAAAAAACGTCTCCTCCTAACCACCTCTCCTTGACCTCGATGGAAAACGTCATGAGGTCAAGGAAAGATGAGAAGGAGAATTCAGAAGAACTCAGGAAAAGACGGCCGTGGTATTCAGAGAACCCGACTGCTCTTTCACTAGAAGCTCCGTCATTATGATGCGACGGCGGCGGATGTTAGTGACGTGAGTCTGCCGTGGTGAAACTACAATGTTCTGAAGACGGACTACAGAAGGCGCTGCTCCCCTCGTGTGTTGTTAAATAGGTCTTTCAGTGACGCTACTTCAGCCGCGGTGTGTGAGAGAGAGATACCGCCGGTCCTCCTGCTGCTGGAACACTTTACATCAACAGATAATAAAGATCATCTGACCTAACGAGGACAATCGGGGAAACACATCACCTCATTACCAATAAACAGGAATATATGATCAATATTGAGTTAATTGTTGGAGTTAATGAGAAGGTGTAGGACCATATACTTCTATAATGTTTATTTATGTTGATTATTAGTTAATAAATTGTTCACTGTTCATTTTATTAGTTATTCTTGTTTTGTTTTTTATTTGTTACATGTTCAAAATAAATAATTAATTCAACATAAAGTGAAACTAAATGGTTGTCACTGTCCACTCATATTAAACATGATTCATGAATTAGCGTATGAAAATAATATGCAAGATCAGCATTTTGTTTGTTATAATGAACGGCTCCTTTCCTTTGGTAAAGGATGCTCCAGTGTTTCCTCTGCTAAAGGAGATAATAAAGGAAGCATTGAAGCTCCTTTCCTCAACATTTAGAGGACTCTAACAGCTCTCATCACGGCTGCTATACGAGAGACTGAGACGGTCATTTCACTCCGTTAGGAACCTTTCTAAGCAAAGAGGACTATTCAACTGCAGCCATGTCCATTTTCAAAGATGTCCCTTGACCTCTGACCTCCAGATATGTGAATGTAAATGGGTCCTATGGGTACCCACGAGTCACGAGATTTACCTTTATGGTACTTTAAGGTACATCAATAATGTGTGATTAATTTATGATTAACTATTTGAATCATTTGACAGCCCTAACGTATGAAGACCATAAAAAAACAAATAAATATCATGTAATAAGCTTTATATTATTATATGTTTTAGAGTAATTATAATGATTGGATTATTAAAGAAATAATATGGTCCATTGCTCCTACTAAGACTATTAAAACCCTTGGATGATGTTGCATGCGTTCAGCGTCTGAATGGCGTGCATACTGCTCTTAAATAATGCCGGTATTGATGCTCTGGAAAAACACGTTAACTTCCTTTAACAGGAGTCGCGGCAGGAAGCTGAGCGATGTACCGCTGTGGACGCCGCGTTAGTTCAGATCAGGAAGTCACACAATAACAGCAACACACTAACCGATGGATGCAGCGGTAGACGGGCCACTCTCCTGTTCTGAGAGGGAAAACTACTGGTTTTGTGAACGGAGTCTGGTGATATATAAGACGGCTTCAGTTCCCCGTCAGAAAGGGCTGTCTGACGGCGAGGTAAAGCCATGAAAATACTCTAAATATAGCGTACACTTTATTTTTTTAGGTGTCTAAAATGTGTTTTTCTGCTGCTCCCGTCCACAGCCGCTTCACCCCGCCGTCAGACAGCCCTTCACCTTGCCGTCAGACAGCCCTTACTGACGGGGAACTGAAGCCGTTATATCGCTCTCTTCAAAGCCACCAGACTCCATTCACAAAACCAGCACTTTTACAGCAGGACAAGCAAAGTGGACCACTACATATACTTCTCAAAGCAGCCACCACATCTTAACAACACATACTGTACACATGATGACTGCACAGTGGCAGTTATTAATAATAATAAGGTTACGCTCAGAGTGAATTAGCTTCTGTATGTGATGAATATAACGCTGTTCTCGCTAAACACCTCTGGAATGATAGAAACACTATCATACCCTCCAACAAACACTGGCAGGTAATATAGTACACATAAACAGCCATATAAAAAGGGGAAAATCAATAAATATAAGTTCAAATTTTATATGAACAACTGATGTTTATAATGCCTGATAGTAAGGAGTACGAGCTGAGAGGATGTTTATCTCCTGTCGGCTGTAAAATGTGAATCTGCTCAGTAGCTTCAGCTGTCGTATAAATGTTTCCCTCCTCCAACATGGAAACATGAGACGGACTCTGCTAGTTTATTGTTCAAATAATCCCGTGAGAGGGCAGCAGGGCGTCCCTCCACCTGAAACAGGTGCTCCGCTCCAAGCCGGCTGAGTGAGATCCAGGTAGACGATCCAACAGGGACGCCCATAAAGACGAGCTCACCTGGGACCGGGACGGCAGAGAGACGGCGAGTCTCTGATCCCTCTCTCATTAGCGAATGGAAACACTGCATCCATCAGGGGGAACGCTGGTTAATAATCGCACTCAATCACATAATGACTGAAGCTCCGAGACGCAGACAGCCAGCCGTCATTATGGAGATGAAGCTGCTATCGGAGGATCTGACGGGGGGGAAATGAGCCCGGCGCTCCGATAAAAGTCAGAGGAGGACGCAAGTTTAGAGACGCCGAAGTTAAAGCACAACGTGAGGTCAAACTACAGACCAGCACACCTGGTTCTCTTCTAAACCAGTACACCCCATACCTACACCAGTTAACATCTAAACCAGTACACCCCATACCAACACCAGTTAACATCTAAACCAGTACACCCCATACCAACACCAGTTAACATCTAAACCAGTACACCTGGTTCTCTTCTAAACCAGTACACCCCATACCAACACCAGTTAACATCTAAACCAGCGCAACCCATACCTACACCTATCCATTCACATGGAAACCAGTTTACTCCACAAATACACCAGTTTACTATAGATAAAAAACAGTTTGATGCAGATGTAAACCAGTTTACTGCAGCTAAAACCAGTTAACATCTAAACCACATGTTTAGATGTTAACCACCAATTTACTCTGCAGGTTATCCAGTCTACTGCACACCTTTACAACACTCCTAAACCAGTTACCTCTACACATCAACCAGTTTACTGCAGATGTAAACCAGTTTACTGCAGATGTAAACCAGTTTACTGCAGATGTAAACCAGTTTACTGCAGATGTAAACCAGTTTACTGCAGATGTAAACCAGTTTACTGCAGATGTAAACCAGTACATAGGGCAGATGATAACCAGTCTTTTGTCCCTTTAACTAACACGAACATATAAACCAGTTTGTCTCCCTGACACTAACCAGTTGGCTGTAACTGGGACCAGTTCACTGATGAACATCAGAGCTGAGATAAATCACTGAAACACACAAAGACGCTCTGAGAGGCAGCTTCAGTTGTGTGTGTCCTATTTATATCTCCCCCTAACCCCCCCCCCCCCCCCCCCCTTCCAACCCCCCACTCTTCTTCTTCTTCTTCTTCGTCTTCACTCCCGAGTCTGAACCAGTAAAACCATTAACTCACAGACGACAGCAGAGACACGCAGGGCAGCAAACGTGTTGATTGGTGTGATCAACGACAACAAAACCAACAGCTGCTCTTTTTGCTCTTAGAGAGACACACAATAACATACACACACACACACAACAACAACACACACACACACATACACACATACAACAACAACATACACATACACACACATCACACACAAAAACACACACACACACACATCACACACGTACACACAAACAACCGTTCAGTTTAGATGGTGAATCCTCCTCCTTCATCTTTCACACAGAAAATGCAGCTCAAAGTAAAAAAAAAAAGTAAAAATAAAAAAATCATAAATTAATAGAGTGAAATTATTTTAAAACTAAATATATTTTATATATATTAAAATTTAATTATTATTATTATTATTATTATTATTATTATTATTATTATTAATAATAATAAGAATAAATTGAATATATATATTATAAAACTGAAACAAGGTAAATATTGTTGGAGGTTATTATTATTATTATCATTATTATTATTATTATTATTATTATTATTAATATTAAATTAAATATATATTTTATGAACAGTAAACAAAATGATGCATTGGGAACAATAAAAACAAACGTGGGCGTAATGAGGGGTAAACAAATTAGATTTGCTGCGTCACCCTGTCGGAGTTTATTTCACAACAATAACCGGCTCGATGTTCATCATCCCTTAGTTATTAAATAAAGGCAGCAAAAAGTACTATATCTATTTTCAGGTACAATATAACTCTACTACAATATCTAAATAGTATTTTTGATATACTGAAGTTTCAGTGCTGATTATTCCAAAAAACACCAACACACGGTGGTTTTTATCTTCCGCTCTGACCGTCAAACTACACTGTTAACACACACACACACACACGCACGCATGCACGCACGCACGCACGCACGCACGCACACACACACACACACACACACACACACACACACACACACTGAGGGTAGATAATGACACAATGCTGTTTTTGGGTTTAACGATGCTTCAGATCTCCTTAGTTTGAAAAGTTGCTGGTTCGACTCCCAACAAGAGCAACAGAGCATCAACAAGATCATCAAACCTGTGACGTCATCATCAGAGTGATGTCATCATCAGGGTGACATCATCATCAGGTGTCTTACCTGCACATGATCTCGTGGGTGAGGAGGACGCGGCACATCTCTGGGTTCTTGTCCTGACCTTCGTACAGGATGGGCTGATGGGACACAAACACAGACAGGAAGTGAGACGCTCAGTTACTGAAAGGTAAACAAAACTAGTGTCAAATATTAACGCTGAAAGAAGTGATCGTCTTAAACTGCTATTTGTACATTGTTAGTAACTACTAGTGATGTAGTACTAGTGATGTTCCTCTGAGGTTTAGATATATGAGTTGTGATTGGCTCTGGTGGAGGATCAATGGTTAATATCTACAGGTGTTACTTAGTGCACATATAAACCAGTTTACAGATAAACCAGTTTACAGATAAACCAGTTAACTGCAAACGTAAACAACTTCACAGCTTACATATTAAACCGGTTAAAGCAAATGTAAATGATTTCATTCTACATATAAACCAGTTTATTGAATTCCTAAACCAGTTTACTCAACAGATAAACCAGTTTACTACACATTTACTACACATGTAAAACAAAGATAGCGACCGCCAAAAAGTTGAGTCTTCAAAACATCAGTCTGCAAACCAACGGGTGACGAGTTCATAAACCAGTTTAGCTTATTTCATATATAAATCAGTACGTAGCTAAACCAGCGGCCAAATACCAAGATAGCGACGGACAAAAACAAAGATAGCCACGGCCAAAATGCCGACTTCGAGGCTTCAAAACGTCAGTCCACAAACCAACGGGTGACGTCGCCGTGACGACTTTCACTTCTTCTACACAGCCTACGAGATAAACCAGCTTCCTGCCGTTACTGGGACCAGTTCACTGAACCGGTTCACTGAACCGGTTCACTGAACCTGTGGACCCGTCGTGTTGATGTTGATGTGAACTAATGAGACAGATGATGATGTGTTGATACGTGCAGGTGTCCGTCCCCCGTCCCCCCCCCCCCACCCCCTCTCCTCACTCTGATTGGAGCACCACCAACAAAGTCAAACATGGCCTCCAACCACCACCACCTCCTCCTGCACCTCCTGCACCACCACCTCCCCTTTTGGTGGTCTCCGCCTCCTCCGGCCTTCCCACAATTCCCTGCCAGATGGCGGGCGGCGCCCCAGGATGAAGCCCCCCTCCTCACCCCCCCACTCCTCACCCCCACGGAGCTGTCATGTCAGCGTCCGGATGACGGATGACCGCTGTGTGTGTGCGTGTGTGTGTGTAATACCCTGGTGGTTGTAAATGAACTCCAGTAACAGTGTGTGTGTTCGTATGTGTGTGTGTTAGTGTGTGTGTTAAGGTGTGTGTGTTAGTGTGTGTGTGTGTGTTCCCCCCTTCCTCCCCTCGTTTCCTACGATGACCTACCACTACCTCATCCACCTTTATAGTCAAAACAGACCTCCGCCCTGCACACACACACACACACACACACACACACACACACACACACACACACACACACACACCCCTGGGGTACAATACTTTTAGGATAACGACCACTTCTGCATTATTGATCCTGATCCTGGCTCTGTTCCTCTGGATTAAAATGCTCCAGTTTGACCAGGAGGGACACACTAACATACACACGCACACACACACACACACACTAACACACACACACACACACACACACACACACACACACACACACACACTAACACACACACACACACACACACACACACACACACACACACACACACACACACACACACACACACACACACTAACACACACACAGTGTGTAGACGTGGTGGTCGATATTTATACATCATCATTCCTGATGCAGGAGTCCCGTGAGTGTGTGTGATCGCCGTCCACTTTCATGCTTGTTTGTGGGTTAACGTCCTCGTTTCTGCTGTGAGCTCTATATGTCTCTGGATATATATCTGTCTCTGTGAGGACCGGCTGCAGTCTCAGACCTGGACTGTGAGGACATTTAAAAACTGTGAGGACATTTTTTAGAAAGTGGACATTTTGGAAAGTGAAGAGATTTTTGGAAACTGAGGAATTTTTTTTAAAAAGTGATGCAATTTTTTGAAAGTGGATTCTGAAGATGTGAAGACAGATTCGGGAGGAGAAAGACGTGTTTTGCGAAATGGACATTTTTTATAAAGTGTGGACAATTTTCAAAGTTGAAATTAAGGACATTTTTTATTACATGGGGACATTTTTTAGAAAGTGATAAAAGTGAAGATATTCTTTGCAAAGTGAGGACAATTTATGAGAAGTTAAGTTAAGACATTTTTGGAAGGCGAGATTTTAGAAATTGAAAAGTCAGACTTTTTTCAAAAAAAGGATGACATTTAGAAAAATGAGTTAATTTGTTTTAAAAAGTGATGCATGCATTTTTTTTAAATTGATACTTGTGAAGACAGTTTTCAGAAGTGAGGACATGTTGTGGGAGTTGGACATTTTAGGAAGTGAGGACAATTTTCAAAAGTTGAAAGTTGAAATTGAGGACATTTTTATTACAGGGGGACATTTTTAGAAAGTGATAAATAAAAGTGAGGATATTCTTCCACATGTGAGGACAATCTATGAAAAGTTAAGACATTTTTAGAAATGGAGATTTTAGAAATTGGGGACAGTTTAGACATTGAGGACATTTTGGATACGTAACGATATTTTTGAAAAGTGCCGATATTTTCGTAAATTTTTTTTTAAAAAGTGGACATTTTTAAAAATGAGGACAGTTATTTATTTTTTAAGCAAGAACATTTTTGGAAACAGGACAATTTTTAAAAGTAAAGACATCTTTTGAAATTGGACATTTTGGAAAGTTAGAATAGTTTTTTGGAGATTGAAGAGAGGACACTTTGTAAAACAAGGACGTTTTGGAAAATTGAGAACATTTTTTGGACGGTGAGGACAATTTTGGAAAGTTGAAAATGAGAGGGACAATTTTTTCAAAAATGGACATTTTGTATATGCAACAATATTTTTTAAAAGTGGCGACATTTTCAGACAACGTGGACATTTAAAAAAGTGAGACATTTCAAAAAACGGAGAACAGTTTTTTTTTTTAAGTGAGAACATTTTTGGAAACAGGACATTTTTAAAAAAGTGAGGACATCTTTTGAAAGTGAATATTTTGGAAAGTTTGTTTTGAGAGTGGAGACAACTTCGAAAAATAAGGACACTGTAAAACAAGGACGTTTTGGAAAATTGAGAACATTCTTTGGAAAGTTGAAATTGAGGACAATTAATGAAAAGTTAAGACATTTCAGAAGATTTAGGAGAGTGAGGGCGGCTTTTCTTTTTAAGTCAGAATGTTTTTTGGAAAATGAGAACATGTTTTGAAAGTTAAAAATGAAAAATTTTAATTCAGGACATTTTCTAATAAAGTGATTGAAGTAAAGTGAGTGAGGACAATTCATAAAAAGTTAAAACATTTTTGGAAAGTAAGAAGATTTTAGAAATTAGAAACATTACCAAAAGAAATGGACATTTTTGGAAATTGAGATGGAGACACTTTGAATGTGGACATTTTGTAAAATGAGGACATTTGTCTTGTCTTCATTGTTTAAAAGTCTGTTTCAGGGTTCAGACTTTGTTTTAGGGTTCAGGTTAGACTTCAGACTACTAAGAGTGTCCTCAGAAGGATAGTAGAGTAGGACGTGTCCTCCGTGTTTAGCGGAGCGTGTCCCGACCTCCTTCACCGACTCTCACATTTGTTTCTTTTTCAACTCTTCGTTTGTTACACACAACTAAATATATTTATTTTCAGATGTGCCGGTTGAAGTCACACTGAGCCCCCTTCAGCCTCTCTGTGTGATGTAACTCGCTGTATAAAAGTTGTGATGGCGGCGGCGGCGGCGCTCTGCAGTCCAATCTGCATTAATTCAGCCGCTCCTCGCTCTGACAATCCCACGGACGCGGGGCCCCTAACAGGCCCTCGACGGGGTCGTATCGATCCGCGGGGACTCCAGCCGACCCGTCTGTCAGGTCTGACTGGCGACCAATGGGGTGTCATGTAGAGGGAGGTGAAGGTGGAGACACGTGGGGGGGGCGGGGGGTGTCATGGAGGGGGAGATGTCAGGATTATTGTCTCCAGTGCGCCGTCGCTGAGCCACATTAGGGCCTATTGATCGGTTTCCATGGCTGACGCTTTGTCGAGGAGCCGCTTGGTACATCGATCGGTGACATGCCGACAGGGCGACCAGCGGGGGGGTGGAGGCTGGGGGGGGGGGGGGGATAAATAAGTAGGAGGTGTAGCTGGGAGGACGGGTGGAGGGGCGGAGGCTTAAACAGCCGCTTGGACACAATCTATGGTTGGAAGATCTGATGTAAGTAAGTGATGATTATTCATTTTGCTAATTCCTTCCATTATGGATCCTTCAGAGAAAAATTGGAACCCCAGACCCCTCAGACCAACAGACCCCTCAGAACCCTCAGACGACCAGACCCCCAGACCACCAGACCCCCCAGACGACCAGACCCCCAGACCACCAGACCCCCAGACCCCTCAGACCACCAGACCACCAGTGCCCATCAAGACTCCAGGTTCACTGTGTCAGTCGGTGTTTCCAGATCTCACAAGAGAAACAAACTCAAAAGAAGCAACTCTCCCCCCAAAAAAGCCCAAAACAAACGATCTTACCTACCGACCACAATAAGAGAGAGAGAGAGAGTGAGAGAGAGAGAGGAGGCCATGTCAGTGTCTCATGGTCGCTCACGTGTGTCTACGCTGTTCAGACTCAGACTCCAACACAAACTCCAGTGAAGCACCAAAACCTCTTGGTTGTATCTAGTGAAGCTGTTAAACAGTGTTGGCCGCGGTCGGAGGACGCGGGGGAGACCGTAGCTTTGGTCTCCAGGACCGGAGTCTCTGCTCCTCTGCTCCTCTGCTCCTCTGCCTGCCTTCACTCACACAACGCGCTCCTTCTCTCTCTCCACCTCTCACGTGCATGCTGCTCACTCCACACTGCAGAAGAGTTAGTTTAGCTCTGAGAATATCTAGTGAATGTTCAGTGGACGTTTGTGCAGAAATAAATGCTGAGCCTCAGATGTCAGTGTGAAAGCCTCGGTTAACAATAGGGATGCACCGATACCGATACCAGTATCGGGTCCAATACTGTGCTCATGTACTCGGACTCGCAAAACGGCTCCGATACAACAGCACCGATACCACTTTACGGTGATGCACCCGACTCCGCTGTGCCGGGATCCCACCTCAGCCGCCGCGCACCGGCCCTCACCTTCATTGCGCCACGGGGTTTTGCTTGCACCATCTGACTCGCGTGTGCGTTAGTCTCCTTGGTCCGTGATTCAAGACGGGTCGGGTGGGTTCCACCCCTGGCACCTTTTACGTGGGCCGAGCCCCGCCCTGGGGGCACGACACGGTTGTGACGCTTTGGCCACGGCCCCGGGAAGCACCTTCGCCCCGAGCCTTTCCAAGCCGACCTAGAGCCGGTCGTGGCACACCGCCTCGTATGCGGGACTCCCCAGCCTGCCGTGTGTCGCTCACACCCTCCAGCTGGCTGTTAACGAGGGTCTTTTGGCACAGAGAAGTACTCGTATCGGTACTCAGTATCGGAGAGTACCCAAATGTGAGTACTTGTACTCGGTCTGAATAATAGTGGTATCGGTGCATCACTATTATAAACACAAAGAAGGTTTAAATGATTGTGAAGCATTAGGTGTGAGGAAGAGGAGGAAGAGGAGGATCTGGAGTCGAGTGAACTTCAGGAATGAAGCCGGGCGGTCGGCTGGCAGGATCGACTGGAATTTGGAAATATTTTTTGAGGGGTTTTTCTTGGCAGAGAAAACGTTCACAGGTTCAAATCCCACACGGGGGTTCTGAGTGAGTGAAAACCGGAAAAGTGGGAGTCAGCTAATGTCGGAGCTGCACAGCTGGAAAGGAAAACACATCAGTGGTGCTGGAGTTTAGGAAAGTTAGAGGAGGAGGAGGAGGAGGAGGAGGAGAGTTAGACGAAGGAGAGTTCTTTTAGTTTGAGTTGGAGGAAGGAGGACAGACTTTGAGGGGGTTAAAAACGGGATGGCTAGGTTGAGTGTTTTATTAAATAATTGGATTTATGGGTAATGAGCTTCGGCAGGTTTCTGGAGTCACAGCGAGTCTGAGAAAACGTGCGGTTTCAGTTTCATGCTGGAACGAATCGCCAGGAAACCAGCTGAGACTCAAACGATATAAAACATGTTCATCAGTTAGCTGTAGAGGTGTTAGGAGACGGACAGAGACAGGCTAGCTGTTTCCCCCCGCTGCCAGTCTTTATGCTAAGCTAAGCTAACCAGAGACCAGATGCATAAACTGTTAACTGATCGGTACTTTAAAACAATCAACTGGCTTCAAACTGTCACCTTTTCCAGATAGATTGTACAGATTTTTTACATTTTTATTGTTGCTTTTATTCATGTTTCTTGACTGTTGCACCAAAACATGAAGGCAAACTCCTCGTATGTGTAAACCTACCTGACAATAAACCTGATTGTGCTTCTGTTAAAGGGACATTTGAGGTGTTTCTCAGTGTGGTTGTATAATATTCAGTGTATCACTACAGTAAATGGAGTTTGGTGCAAAGCAACGTACTGCTGTGGACTGGGGCAGCAGCAACACGCATTTTAAAGACCTAAAAGAATCAGTTTAAGAGAATCAGAGTACGCTGTACTGTGTTCTGAGAGGTAGGATTACTGTTTCTTGTGAATGGAGTCTGGTGGCTTTGACGAGAGAATAGATAACGGCTTCAGTTCCCCGTCAGAAAGGGGCTGTCTGTCTGACGGCGAGGTAAAGGGCTGAAAATATTCTAAATACGCCACTGAGTCACATGACGATTACGTTACGTTACAAGCGTACTTATTTGAAGCCTGACCGTGATGTTTTTCCGAACCCTAAGTGGTTTTGTTGCCTAAAAACAACCGTCACCGTTTTACAGCGTTCACCACGCGCAAACCTTCAGCGTCAAGATACTACGCACAAAGCTACCCTCTGCTGAAGCAGCAAAATCTGACAAGTAGGGATGAGATCCAATGGATGGATCGCAGCGGTAAACCAGCGACTGCCGTGTTCTGCGAGGTAAAATGACGGGTCAGAGGTCAAAGAACCCCTTTGAAAATGTCTGAGACAGTTTTTCCTCGCCAAAATTTAGCACTCGTTCGGAGTGTTATTTAACCTCCTTCATGACCAGCTAGTATGACATGGTTGGTACCGATGGATTCATCAGGCTTTATAGTTTCATATGATACCAGTATCTTCACTCTAGCTTTAAAACTGAGCTGCTAAAACATTAAAATCACAAGTTGCATTAAACAAATTAGTGGCGTTAAAGCGCTATTACTGTGTTAACTTTAACAGCCCTGATAATCAAACAAACAATCTAACGGACCGAGGTAGCGGTAGAACAGCAACTCTTGTGTTTTTTCAATGGAGTCTGGTGGCTTTGAAGAGAGAATAGATAACGGCTTCAGTTCCTCGTCAGAAAGGGCCGTCAGACGGCGAGGTAAAGCAGTGGAAATATTCTAAATATAGCGTACATTGATACTGATATTGATTTTTCTTTTTTTGTATCTAAAACACGTTTAGCTGCTGCCCCCGTCCACAGCAGTACATCGCTTTGCTCCATCTACCGTAGTAAAACACTGACTATGGAGAAGCTTCCCTTTAAACTGAGCATCAACTGTTATTAAGTGCTAATAAAAACATATTTAGCACGCTTTATTCCCGTCTGTCTCCGCTGTTCTGTCATCATTATGTTTGTCTATAGTCGATCACATGTTGTAATAAACACCTGGACGTTCTCACCTGTTTGGTCATGGAGTCTATCAGCCGAACAAAAAGATCCTGTTCCGTCCTGATGCCTGAAAAACACACAGAACACACACATTAGTCAGCTGAAACACACACACACACACACACACACACACACTGCTGTCATAATGAGCAGGATTGACGGCCTGGTGACACGTTAACACACCAACATACAGACATACATACATACATTAGCGTGTTATGCTAATGTGCTCTCAGTATGCAGAAGAGAAGAAGAAGAGCTCTCTAATAATGTTCAGTGAATGAATTCTGTTATTATTTATGTCCCGGTAGTGTATTTATGTTTTCTGTAGCTCTTGTCATCTCGTCGCGGCTACGCTAACACCCCCCTCAGCAAAAACAAACATTAGCTCCAGAGCTGTTTATTATTTATAGGCCACGCCGCCTTTAACTGCCGAGCACCCCCCCTCCGCCGCCCCCGCCGCCCCCCCGCCGCCTTTTTCCTCAAGGATAACAAGGAATCCTCATTCTCAGACAAATTAAATATCAATCAGGACTGCTTGTCTTTTATTAGCTATGCATCCGAGCGTAAATGTGACACCAACACGACATGGGGTGGAGGAAGCAAATTGCAGGGAACACCTGTTAGCGGCGGAGGAGCTCTAATTGTGTTTTTTTTCTTCTTGTTTTTCGGGGCCGTTCGCTCGCAGCTTCCCCGTGCTTTCTAATTGACATGATTCACTCCTCGCCTCTCGCGCTCCGAGTGCCAAGCAGTCTGCAGCCTAAATGGCGGCTATCTGTCCCGGGTTGCAGATGAGGTCAATTACCTCCGTACGATGCTAATCCGACGATGCCGACTCATATTAGAGTGATTTATCCCCCTTTGGAAGAAAACGCTCTTTTATGTCCCACTTTATCTGGTGTTTCTGCGGGGGTCTGAGAGCATTACGGCGTTCTCCTCCTGCAGCTCTGGACCGGCGCCAGCACAAAGCCGAGCTGTGTGTTTTGAATCAGCAAAAGATCCTCCACTTTCCCCCCAATGGACAAAACAGAGTTCACGTTTGGTTAGTTGTCAGATATTCCAGATGTCTCTCTCTCTCTCTGTGTGTGTGTGTGTGTGTGTGTGTGTGTGTGTGTGTGTGTGTGTGTGTGTGTGCGTGCGTGCGTGCGTGCGTGCGTGCGTGCGTGTGTGTGCTGATAATGAAAAACTTTTTCCAGTCTTAAAAAACTGCTCAGTTCATTTCAACTATCCGTCTGCTGAGGTGACCTTTAATATAAATTCCTTCTCTACCGGCTCTAATTCATGCAGAAAGTTCAACTGAGAAACCGACAGACAGTTTCACCTGAGGGAGCGACCATCATTACCTCCTCTTCATCAATCAATACCGCACACCTCTGAACTAACACTCACCTGACCTACAACACTGCCATTTAAAAGAGGAGAGGTTTAACTTCATGCTGTCAATCAGAGCGTGTTACCACGACGATAAACTGTACATAAAGATGGACGACGCGTCTCCACGGTCTCCCGCCGCACAGAAGTGAAGACAAAACATCCCGGATCGATACGGGAGCTGACATCTTCAGATTGTGAGCAAAAAACGTATATCGTTAAGAAGTGAAAAACAATAGTTGGTTCCACGTAAACGTCAGCACCCAGCAGCAGAGCTACGCGTCCACCATTTTGGACTGAAAGAGACTACCGGACGCCGGACAACTACATTATTTATATTCTATTGTCATATTTAATGTCTCAGTTTCAGTCCAAAATGGCGGCAGCAGCTGTTGTCAAAAAAAACACTGGAGTTTCGTCTCTTTGCTCAAAACATTCCTGATACGCAAGCTGCCATCTTGAGATTTTGACGTCATTTGGAGCCAGAGTCTGCGCAGTAGTGATCGGGGGGGTGGAGCCGCGGTGTCGAGGTCACCCGCCCGAACCAATCACGAGTTTCCTCGTCACCTTTCCACGTCACGTTTCCTCGTCACGTTTCCCCGTCAGGTTTCCCCGTCACGTTTCCCGTCACGTTTCCTCGTCACGTTTCCCGTCACGTTTCCCATCACGTTTCCCATCACGTTTCCCATCACGTTTCCTCGTCACGTTTCCCGTCACGTTTCCTCGTCACGTTTCCCGTCACGTTTCCCGTCACGTTTCCTCGTCACGTTTCCCGTCACGTTTCCTCGTCACGTTTCCTCGTCACGTTTCCTCGTCACGTTCCAACGTCGTTGGATTCAGACGGATATGATGGTGGTAGAGTTGGGTTGATTTTATGGTTTTCCCGGTCCGGTCCGGTGTACGAGCTTCGAAACCGGTTTTATTTTAAGACAACCAGCTGAACCGCCATCTGTCATTATGACACGCTCCGGCCGACTTCAGCAACCTGAGCCGACGGCGTCACGGCACTAAATCCAGCTTGTATTGCATTATTAATAATCAATATAATCACATTTTTGGGGTGACGTCAGCCGGTATCCTGCTAGCCGACGGCCCGTAACGTTAGTGAGTGTGCGGTGGAGAGAGAGCGAGGGAGAGGGAGCGAGCGTGTGACGACGGTGAGTCTGAGGTTAGCAGTAACTTTACAGCTGACCGTAGCAGCGTTAAAACATTACTCTAATATAAGACTGTGGTGTCGTGGCTCACCGTTGCTGTAGAGGAGCTGTAGCCGGTAGTGGATCCCGTTGTTGGTCTTCTCTCCGTTGTATTCCTGTCACACAAACACACAAACACTCTTTACACGACCCGCCACTGTGATGAAGGTGTGATAATAAAACATTTACAGGCTGTGATGCTGCACTCAGCCGGCTGCTGCAGGCCGCTGCAGGCTGCTGCAGGCTGCTGCAGGCCGCTGCAGGCTGCTGCAGGCTGCTGCAGACCGCTGCAGGCTGCTGCTGTCAAAGTCAAACATGTGTACATGTAAATACATCACTCCTAACAAGTACTACGGACGGTACTTTGAGTATTTAAAGAATAGAAACACATCTCTACCAAACTAGAAGAATTAGAAGTTATGAGACATGAGATCAAAGTTGGCAAACTAGTCTTCAAATAACTAACTGATAAAGCCTGATAACAAAATTACGCTTTAAATCACAATTATATGAAATAAATCAGAATTTTTACTTTCTTACGTAAAGTCAAAATTATGAGCTACAAAGTCTAAATTTAGAATTTTAAAGGAATAATTATGAGACACTGAATCAATTCTTTTTAGTCAAAATAATGAAATTTAAGTAAAATGTTGACATACTGAGTCAACGTGAGGAAACAGTAACTGATCATCTTTAAAAACTCAATTTCTTTTTTACAAACGTTATCTCATTATCGTTTGACTTCAGAAATCACCTTTTGGTCGCCTCATCTGTCTTCTCTTTTTAATGTTATTATTTATTTATTTATTTATTTTATGTTTTATTTCCATTTTATTTGTACTGCTGAGTTCTGAAATGTTTTTGTTCCTGGTCCAACCATGTAAAACACTTTGTAACCTTGTTTTGAGTGCAGTATAAATAAAATATATCATTATTACATTTCATCCATTTTGTTCTTTTCCAGCGGGAATGTGTTTCCATAATGAAGTCTTATTATTTTAGAAAAATTTAAACTTGTTTTAAGTATTTTTTAAAATCTTGTAAAACTGGTAGCGTTTCATTGTTTTATTATTTATTTTATTTTTCATTTTATTTTATTTTATTTTATCTTATGTTATATATATCTATACATTTATAGATATATAGATAGATATATTTTTTATTTATTTTGTATTTTATTTTATTTTACTTGACTGTTTTTGTGTTTCAAGAAAAAACTCCAAATAAAATATTAAAAGAAAAAAGTGTTTTCCAAAATCAAGTTTTCATTTTTCAGTTTGACAACATATTATATATATATTTATAATATATTATTAAGTTTCAACAGGAAGCAGTTGGACCCTGATGACTGCTGGCAGACAGTCACTGTGACCTTTGACCTCTGACCCACAACAGCCAGGTGATCATGTGATTCACACGTCTGTCCCCTCTACGGGGACGAGGATGTGATGGGTGAGACCTGCATGATGACTAAGTGTGGTTAAATATGATAAATAATTAAGGTAATTATTTAAGGTGTAGAAAAGGGGTAGGACCATATACTTCTTGTAAACACTTATTTATTAATGTATTAGTATGTATTTATGTTATTTATTGAGAACTTGCTGTGAATGTTTACTGTTTATTTTATTGGTTATTCTTGTTTTGATTGATTATTATTTGTTGTTACATGTTGTAAATATCTGAGCATCTCTTCTTCATGTCTTTCTTTTACGGTTTCTTTCCTCTCTTGACCCTCCCTCACCCCGTCCTCCTCCTCCTCCTCCTCTTCTTCATCCTTTATTCCTCTTTTTATTTCATCTCTCTCTCTCTCCTTTCAGTCTCCGTCAGTCAGCCGCTCGCTGCCAACAGAGAGCCTGGGAGTGTTGGCTCAGTCCCTGTGTGTGTGTGTGTGTGTGTGTGTGTGTGTGTGTGTGTGTGTGTGTGGGGGGGGGGTATCGGGGCGAGAGACTAGAGGTCAAAGCAGAGGTCAGGTGAGTGAGTGGGTGGAGAGGAGGGAGGAATTAGAGCCAGCTGGCAGCCGATCAAACACCAAACACTCCTCAACCTGTCTGCATAGTATTATTATCATTATTATCATTAATATCATTAGTAGTAGTAGTAATAGTAGTAATAGTAATATTAGTAGTAGTGGTATTATTATTATTATTATTAGTAGTAGTAGTATTAGTAGTAATAGTAGTAGTAGTAATATTATTATTATTAGTAGTAGTAGTAGTAGTAGTAGTATTAGTAGTAGTAGTAGTAGTATTAGTAGTATCCTGTCTGTGTCTCTCAGCTCCAAACTCATTGGTTTCTATTTAAAGGAAATCTTTGAAAACACAAATATATAGTTTCATCTGGGGCTCAAAGGAGGAAATAATTTTATTTTTCTGACCAATATTGTGATTAAATTCTCTATAAATTGAACTTTGGGCTCATATTTGTGTTATAAATAATTCTACACGTTTGTAGCATAATCACACATTTATTTATTTATTTATCAATTAATTTTTATTTTATTTTTATTTTATTTATTAGTTAAATATGTGAAATACATTGTCTAACCCAATTATTATTTTATTTTTCTGTGTGAAATAAATGCAAAGAAATACTGTTTAAAATAATATTAATAATAATACAACTTTTTAAACTTTAACTTTAAAGTAGTTTTATTATTATTATTAGTATTAGTAGTAGTAGTAGTAGTAGCATTATTATTATATAATAATAATAATAATACAGCTGGTTGTTGTTTAAGTCAATTTGGCCTGTTTAGCTCACATTTATTATGACACTACAATAGTGGTATATCTGTCATTACTCAGTAATATTTAAACATAATCATGACATTCAAAAGCAGTGTTTTATTATTAACACAAACAGTTATCATAATAATAACACACTGCTGGTTTTGACTCTGTTAAATGTCTAACTAATATTTAAAATCGTGACTTGATATATGAGAAACACATTTTCTTAAAGCTGCGATCAAAGTATAAAAATGATTAATAAGTTTCATGTTTATAAAAGTTCTCAGTAACTTCCTCAAACAGCTTCTCGCTGTGGTTTCTATCTAACCAACAGGAAGAAATAGAGACTTAGTTGGGGACTATTTTCAGCGGCGGATGAATCCACATGTGGTGCTGTAGTGAGTGTTTGTGGCAGCTGGACGGTGTATTAGTGTGATTGTGTGTGTCGGTGGAGGCTTTCAGGTGAGTTAACGTCGGTACGTCACCTTGTCTTTCTCCACGAAGTCGATGTAGGACGTCCTCTCGATCTCCACCGGCTGGCCCTGTCGGTCGTACAGCGCCAGAACAAAGTGGAAGAAGTTGGACTTCCTCAGGTTGGACGGCGGCTGCTTCTCAAAGTGAGCTCGGGCCAAACCGACTCCACTGAAACACACAGAACAACAGTATGTTATTATTATTATTATATAGACTGATGCACATTAATAACAGCTGGTATAAGAACACCAGGTCGTATCAACAGTTCTGACAGGTGATGAGGAGGAGCAGCGAGAGCAGATCTACTCAGGTGATGAGGAGGAGCAGCGAGAGCAGATCTACTCAGGTGATGAGGAGGAGCAGCGAGAGGAGATCTACTCAGGTGATGAGGAGGAGCAGCGAGAGGAGATCTACTCAGGTGATGATGGTCACTCAAACAGGAAGTAACTGTACTGATAGATTCATCGTGTGTTCTCTGCCCTTTTACATTAAAGACTGCAGAGACAGAGGCCAAAACCCAGGAGACAAGACTCTTCCTCCAGTCAGAGAGGAGGAAGAGGAGGAGGAGGAGGAGGAGGAGAAAGAGGAAGAAGAGGAGGAGAAAGAGGAGGAGGAGGAGAAAGAAGAGGAAGGGGAAGAAGAAGAAGAGGAGGAGGAGGAGGAGGAGGAGGAGAGAGGAAGAGGAGGAAGAGGAGGAGAAAGAGGATGGAGAGGAGGAGGAGGAGGAGGTTTTGTTATATGTTTAGGCAACAAAACTACTTCATCAGGTTTAGTAAAAAACATCCGGGTTCGGCTTAAACGCTTGTTACGGACATGAACAGCTGCCTCCGGCACGTATTGTGGACGACCACACTCGTTGTTATTCCACATAACTTTCATTAACGGTCTCTCGATCTACTACGTCACCTGCTCTGCTCGTTGTACTACGTCACCTGCTCTGCACGTTGTACTACGTCACCTGGACTATTTGTGATGCGTCAAAGACAAACGTATCCACAGTAAAATATGTTTCCTTTCCAAACGTAACTGAGAATATAGTTTAGTTGTACGAGAATGTTAATGTTTAGGAAACGAGGCTCAGAGCAAACAGAAGACCCCGACATGAAAATCTGCAGTTTGCAAGCAACTTCGTGAAATGACCTGCATACATCCATGAAATATTACGCTGCCTGACTGACTCTCAAAACATCATATCTCCAGTTTGATAAACTTGTAACTCAAAAAGCACTAACACAAACTGAGACAAACATTCTTGTTTTGACTGGATGACAATGAAAGGGTTAAAAAGGCTCAATAAACTAAGAAACCAAGCAGATAAATAGAAAAACCATTACAGAACACCAACCTACGAGAGATCAAATCATGAAGTAGCTTTCCTAAAAGTTTAGAGGTTTATGTTATAAACTCTAACTGTGATGTTTATATAGAGTTGGTTTATTAAGAGGATTGAATGTTAAATAAATCTCATTAATTTCCGTCCATATCTGTTGGCTGTGAAGCCTCATTATAACCGACTGTCTAATCTCATTCTAACATGCACCGACTTGTTTTTACATGATGTCGAATCAATTATCACAAAACCTGAGCTGAGACAAAGAAGAATCACTGACGGGGGAAGTTTGTACTGAAATTAACCAAATAAATTAACTGGACTAAAAGCCAGCTGAGAGGTTTTGATGTTGAGCCTGATAAAATGTTTGAATAGTTTGAACTGATCCTGGTTCAGCAGAAACCTGGAGAACAGGAGCCAAATAAACAATAAAACAATTACTTGTGGGGTTCCACAGGGCTCCGTCTTAGGCCCATCAGTATACTGTATATCTTGCACATAAATTATATATATAAATAAAAATCATGCTATATGCAGATGATATAAATGTATTCTGTTTTGATAAGAATTTGAAACAACTTTTAAGGATACTGTTGGAAAAAAATAAAGTGTAAGAGTTGTTCCGATACCGATGCCAGTACCGGAAATGCGTCGGATACTGCCCAAAATTCGGTATCAGTATCACAAATACGCCAGTCTTTGCACAGATCCATAATTTATTAACCCAGAAAAAACTTGTTTAATCAGAAATCAATTCTTCTTCTTCGCCGATCCAAAACAGCAGCCTTCACTGTGCTGTCGCCCTGGAGGTGTCGTGGTTGCCACGGGCAACTACTGTTTTAGAGCAGCGAAGAAGAACTGACTGCAGGTAGTTTGTCACGTGACGATAGCAAACAACAACAGTGTGATGCTAGTGGTGAGTGACGGTGACGGCAAAAGAACGTATATTGATAAGAAGTGAAAGTTTGTTCCATTGCAACGTCAGCTCCCAGCAGCAGAGCTACGCTCCCACCATTTTGGACTGAAAACGACTGCTAGGCGCCAGTAAAACGTCCTCCTACAAAGAGACGCACAAAAATAAAACAAAATGATTTCTATTCTTTTGTCATAATTAATGTCTATACTGAAATGTCTTGTGTTGAACAATAAAATATTATAAATATAATAAGCGTTTTCAGTCCAAAATGGTGAATATCTGGAGTTTCATCTCTTTGTTTCTATACTCTTTGACGGTAGACAGAGCGAAGAAAAGATGTAAGCCATTTGTCAATAAGTCACAGCTGTTAAATAATGATAATAATAACTATATTTTTTATTAAATCACGCTGGTATCAGATCGGTACTCAGTATCGGAATCGGTATCAGGAAGGAAAAAAATGGTGTCGGAACATCTCTACAGATTGCAACCAACTGAAACTTCTGAAACTCTCCTCCAATAAATCCCCATAAATACTACACACTGGTCCTTGAAGTAAGACAAAAAATAATCTTTGGTGATTGGAAATCATTTTTACGGAGTCATGAAAGATAAGTTTTTCTGGAATCTACACATAATTTTGCAAAAGCAAAAATATTAAAGTAAAATGCAGTATTTTATTTATCCAATTAAGGGTTTCTTAAATCAGGCACATTACACACTTTATACTTTCACTTATTGTGAGCAAGTATGCAGGAATATATACAAATCTAATATGAATTTAATTGTTATATGTTAAAAAGGAGTCCTAAGAACCACTACTCAGAACCAATCAAATGTTATTAAAGGGAATTTATTTAATGGGATTAAAGATGTATTTTAGTTCTAGTGATTGTTTTCTTCATGATGAGGTCAGATGTCATCGTACGTTTGATTTAATGCCATATTGTTGTCTCAGAATGAGCTTCACATGTAAAACTATAAAAAGGTTTTTACTGAGTGTGTGAAGAGAGAAACATCAGTGAGTTACTGTCAGCAGCTGATTTTAGGAAAAGTGGATAAAAATCCTCGTTGATCCTGAAATAAAATCGATGCTCCTGCAGGAAGCGACCTCTGCTCTCAGCCCAGAGAACCTCCGAGCGTCCGAGGGGGGAAACATCTGAATATTTTTACATCAATCTCATTTCACTGCTCGTTTTGTTTCCTAAAACGCTTTATAATCAATACGATGGCCCGGGCACGGATAAATATTTATTCATGCTCGGGGTTTGTTTTTGGAAGCTTGCCTGCTCTCTCTCGGTCTCGGTGTTTCCCGGCTCAGGGGTGTATTCCCCAGACGGCAGATTAATACAGCCGTGACCTTTCTGCACCTCCATTACCAATGCTTAATGCCTCATTTGTAGGCCGGTTTGTTGGAAGCTAATTCTTCCGACTCGCAGCGTTTGGCCGGGAGGACGGTGGCGTGGAGAGTCTGCAGAGGAACTCGCGGAGGAGGAGGAGGTGGAGGAGGAGGAGGAGGAAGGCAGCTCAGGTGTGAGTCGGTCAGTCTGTTTTAAAGGAGGCTCGGCGGGAATAAAGCAGCCGACTGTCAGAAAACACAACAGTGTTAAAATAAAAAATAACAGCGAGAGGAATCACAGCGCGGCAGACGTCAACACTTCCACTACCAGATATTTTCAATGACTTCCTGTGAGAAAAAAAACATCCACAAGCATCTGTTTTTATCCATGTTGCTATTTAGATGCTTCCAGTGGGGGAAGGAAACATCGTCTACTGCAGTAAAGGTACTAATACTACACTGAAAATACTCACTACAAGTACAAGTACCACATTCAAAATGTTACTTCAGTAGAACAGCACATCATCTGCATAATATACTTCAAATATCAAAAGTAAAAGTACTGTGGTAATGGTGTCTGATATATTACATAACTGGATTATTATCAAGGTGGAACGAATCATAACTACTTTATATTAAATATATTATGGAGCTCAAATCATTAGTCCATCAACCGAAAATTAATTGGCAACCATTTTGATAATTGATTAATGTTTTAGTCATTTTTAAAGTAAAAATGCCAAAACAACTCTCTGCTTCCATCTTCTGAAATGTGACTTTTGCATAATTGTCAGCTCTAATATATGTAAAATATTAATGTTAAGTTAATTTTCTTTGCACGACGACACACTTTGAGACCTTTATACACCTTTAAAAACACACATTTAAACATCTAAAACACCACTTTATGCTTTCAAAGTAGTCAACCCATTGCACAACCCTGACTCCAACATAAATGCGTTCCCATACAACTAAACTACATCTCAATTATGTTTTGAAGGAAATGTATGTTCTACCGGATTACAGTTGCAGTTTTAAACAGTTTTAAAACACGTGGTTAACGTTGTAAAATAAAACAAAACAAAAAACGCAACAAAATGACTTGGTTAGGTTTAGTTAAACATCCTGATTTGACTTACAGTAACTATTAGGCTGTCAAAGTTAACGCGATAATAACGCGTTAACACAAATTTGTTTTAACTCCACTAATTTATTTAACGCATTAAAGCCACTTGTGATTTTTAGGGTGTAGCGGCTCAGTAGTTTTAAAGCTAGAATGAAGATACTGGTATCATAAGAAAGTATAAAACCTGATGAATCCATCGGTACCAACCATGTCAGACTAGCTGGTCATGAAGGAGGTTAAATAACACTCCAAACTTATGCTACATTTTGGTGAGAAAAAACTGTCATGTCCATTTTCAAAGGGGTCCCTTGACCTCTGACCTCCAGATGTGTGAATGTAAATGGGTTCTATGGGTACCCACGAGTCTCCCCTTTACAGACATGCCCACTTTATGATAATCACATGCAGTTTGGGGCAAGTCATAGTCAAGTCAGCACACTGACACACTGACAGCTGTTGTTGCCTGTTGGGCTGCAGTTTGCCATGTTATGATGTGAGCATATTGTTTTATGCTAAATGCAGTACCTGTGAGGGTTTCTGGATCAATATCTGTTATTGTTTTGTGTTTATTGATTTACAATAATAAATATATACATACATTTGCATAAAGCAGCATATTTGTCCACTCCCATGTTGATAAGAGGATTAAATACTTGACTAATCTCCCTTTAAGGTAATTTCACGATTAAATATTTGAATCGACTTACAGCCGTAATAAACTAAAATATTTTCTATAGTTATTTAAAATGTGTTGAGCCATCAATCTATTTTTGTGCTTCTGTTACTGTGACACCTCACTTTCACCTCAATAATCCAACCTCATTGTATCGGTATCAATCCGTTCTTGCTTCCAGATACTGACGATCGGTTCTAGAAAACTCTTGAAACAAGCTGATGTTTTATTGGAGACTGGATGATATATTCTTGCTGCACTTGTTGCCTTTCAGTAAATATGTTTTCTGGTCTAAAATACACCCAGAAAGGTCTGACATTGGAGATGTGTGCAGTGCAGTTGTAGTTAGAAGAGTTCTTTAATATCAGTATTATGGCGTCGCATCCCGAACCTCAGCTTTCTAAAAAAAGTAGCTTTGATTCAGATTTTTGTATTTATTTTTATTTGTAATAAAACATGAAGACAAAGACCTGACACACAAATGTAGGTTTTAACTCTAAAACAAACTGAATTTGGCACCTGTTTCCTCCCGAATCAAAAGCATCACTTCCACCACTAAAACCAGCCCATTATCCCAATTACAGCCGCTCGCCACGGTGACGAAGCCGTCGCCGTCGCCGCCGCCGCCACCACCACCGCTCATCCTCTCCTCTCTCTCTCTGCTCTGCCTCCACTCAGAAAGCTCGTTAGCATTATTATTATTTCAATTATGCTAATTGCGGCAGCATCCACTCGTCGCAGCGCCTCGTATCCGGCTGTTAGCACTTGGCACAAGGTGTAATAAAAACAGTATCGATGGCACACGGCTCGCTCGAACATGCCCGGAGTGTAAATCACACGCCAACAGCCAGAGAGGAAAAAATAAAACACACACACACGCACACACAGAACAAACACACACACACACACACACACACAGAACAAACACACACGGAGAACAAACACCGGGCCGCGGCCGGCGATCTGCACGTTTCCACCACAAAGCCTGAAATTAAAGGTCAGCGGGAGTCGTGTCGAGCACTCTGCAAACAATTACTGAGCAAGACAGCCGGTCCTGTGAGCAGTCAGTTCATATCCACACACACACACACACACACACACACACACACACACGCTGAATAAATTCACCGGCTGAATATTGCAATAAAACCTGAGGTTGATCTTTTCTTGTCTCAGATTAAAGGAGGATCAGCCAGTGATCCCAGTAAACACTCCTACTGGTTCTACTGGTTCTAGTGGTTCTACGCCAGCTTCACCAGCACGCTGTTGGTCCAGACTTTGCTCAAACCAGCAGAACTTTACTCTAACCTCTAAGCGGAGAGCTCAACGTTCCCAGAGATATCACATTACAGCGATCTGTCAGGATGAATTTGGGGGTGAACGTGTGTAAAACGAAGCAGAACATTTCCATGTGATGGGACGGCTGCAGCCATAAAAACATGGAGTCTGTGGTTTCACTGAACATCGTGTAGCTTCAGCGATACTCCCTACAGATATGACATGTTGTTGTGAGGTTCTCCTGCTGCTCTCTGATCAGCTTTAGTTTGTTTATCGGTTTCAGAATCACAGTCAACATCAACACGGTCTGAAACACAGCAATGCACATGGAAGTGATGGAAACACCTGCTATCCTGCTGATGAAGAGTCGAGACGCAAAGAGACGAAACTCTGGTGTCTTTTTTACAACAGCTGCTGCCACCATTTTGGACTGAAGTAGAATCTGACAATAGAATAGAAATAATGTAGTTTTACTTTCATACAGCTCTTAGTAGGAGGACGTTTTACTGGCGTCTGGTAGTCACTTTCAGTCCAAAATGGCGGAAGCGTAGCTCTGCTGCTCGGCGCTGATGTTACACTTCTTATCAATATACGTTCTGCTGCTGCCAACAATGTGTGCTCCTTCCTAACTGGCCACACCTGCAACAACAACAACCTGTAACTTCAGTTCCTACTGGAGAGGCAGACTTTTCTTTACTCAAAATGAGGCCTTGAGACTCGACTTCCTAAATGATGGACAGGTAATGAGGTAAAGAGATAATGCACAGCGAGCCGGTCATTGTTGTGAAATAAACCCAGACAGGGCGATGAGAGACCCCGACGCTTCTTACACGACTACTTAGCATAGCAACGGTCTGCTATAAAGAAATAAGAAACCGTAAAACGCCGTGATCAACCAATCAGAATCGAGTATTCAACAAAGCCATGTAATAAAAATCAGTAAGTGAAGTGTGTCAGAAAGGCATTGGATATTTAAACATCAACAGAACTTGGTCTCTGTTATATTTAAAACACAATGAACATTGACGGCACTTCCACATCGTGAGAGACAGAACGAGGTGGAGATATCCTGACTTACAGTCCCAAAACACTGGAGCCTACATTCCCCACAATGCACCTGGATAGTGTCTTTCATTAGAGCCTTCCTGCCTAGTCAACCTTTAAACACCACAAAGATATCTGTAGTTATTTTAACAGACCTAAAAGGATCTTTACTAGCTGTTCTTGTGACTTTACTTTAGACTTAAACCAGCTCTGGTTCTGATGTTTTCTGCGAACATCACTATCTTCATTTAAGAGAGTTCTTTAAGGCCGGCAGGATCTGGTCATATGTGCACACATTTATTTAAGGGAACAAGACAGAAGTCATCTGGAGGTAAGAATTATGAATTTGAGGGAAGAAATTACAGATTGAAGCTCAAAACTGTCAAGCATGATTTATGCTTGAGGGTCGCGAGCGTCCGCACGGCAACACGACCACACGGCCACACGACCACACGGCAACAAGACCCTTCACGGGGGTTCAGCTCTGCAGGTTTCCGCCTCTCTGTGCACATCCAACATTGTTCTAACTGCAGATATGTGGATAAGCGGAGAAAATGGAGAACTTTGAGGAGCTTTGAAAATGTCGGTTTTGCGTATATTTGAGTATAAAAGATCCAAACGTTTCCTCGTCATGATTCCACGTCAGCTCATGTCGGTGTGATCGTCCTTAAAGGAAAGGAAAGATACTCACTGGGAACCTCGTTACGCTGCTTAATCTCCTCATTATGTCAAATTAAAATACTCTGTACCTGATCTGTTGATCGCTCTGTAATATACAGGCTACTCTCACTCTGCTGCTTTCAGCTGATAGAAGAATGAGTCTAAAGAAATGGCTTCAAGTCAAACTCTGTTAATCCAACATGAACATAAACGCTCTGAAATTAAAGACAACGGTCTGAATTTAAACCGTAAATTCTCTTTTTTATGTTAAAAAAACACTGAAAATCATCCTGATAGACTCGCTGTACATACACACACACATACACACCTACACACACACACACACACACGCACACACACACACCTACACACCATGACATTAATCAAACAGGAGATGGAGTGTGACCGCTGTTTGAGTCTTTAACCAGCGTGGCCCGCCACCTCACACACACTCACACACACACACACACACACATAAATACACACACCAGCCTAATGAGCCATACAGCACACACACACTAACACACACACTCTCTGTGTGGCCGGCTGCCAGGATGTTAATCAAATAAACAGTGGATGTTTAAATCTGATTCAGTGGGAAACAAACTCAGAGCAAACACACACCCTGACAGGACAACACACACACACACACACATTGTATACACACATATATATATACTGTATACACACATACCAACACACACACTGTACAGGTAGTGGATTCAGTCTAACTGTTGCGGGGGAGTGACGAATAAACGACAAGAACATGTGAAATATGTGCCCGTGAATATTATCTGTCTAGGGCTTTTATTGTGAAAGGTAAGAAAGGAAGTAGTGGATCTGGTCTGCGTCTTGGTTCAGACTACGGAGCCTCCGTGTTGTTGTTTCATAAATATAGACACAACTCAACGTGATCGGTTGATGTCTTTAAGCAAAAGCAAAAGGAGCAAAAGGTCAGAGAATCAATCTCGTTCCAAAAAAAGATATCGTTGTTTTTTCGCCACATAATATTCACGTTCTGCGTGAAACTTTAATAATATAATAACGTGTGACTTAACCACGTGAAAAAACGCCCCCGGTGTGTAACAGCCTAACAGATGCTAACTGAAACTGAACTACGTCTTTTGAAAACTCCATCGTGAACCTGTGACATCGTGGACGTCCCCGAGGACGTTTTTTAGTCCTTCCACATCTTTTAACGGAGCGCTACCAACGAGTCAACGTTGGTTTCTTTTAACCGTGACCTCCGTCTTTCTTTAACCTGGACCCGGAGGTGGCGCCCTGAAGCCTGCAGCAGCAAAACAAGCTGATTGTTTTAACTTGTTTTTATGTTTCTAACATTGTCATGTTTGTATTTTTTATGTATGTTAAAGAATCATCTATATGTAGTTTCTGTTTGTCCTGAATCGCCCCGCTGACTGATGAATAAAGTATTCTGAACTGAATTTATTTAAAGTCTAATTTAAAGGTCCCATATTATAAAAAAGTGAGATTTTCATGTTTTGTTTTTAATTATAAAGCAGGCTTAAGTCCTATATAAATACTGTGAAAGTATCGAAACACTCAATCCACAGGGAAATACACACAGCCCGTATTCAGAAACTCTGCATTTCAAACAAGCTGTCAGGATTTCTGCCCATTTGTGATGTCACAAATATACAATATTTAGCCCCTTGACACAGATTTAAACGTAAACATTCTAAATATCTCCCAGTTTATTTCCTGTTTCAGTGTATGTGAATGTCATCAGCTGACAGGAAGTACACATGGACCCAAGCTGTTGCCTAGCAACGCAGTTCCGTTGCAATTCCGTTGCAATTCCGTCAAAATGCGCTAAAACGGAGCGTTTCGGACAGAGAGGGTGAATACAGGTATATTTAGGCAAACAGTATGAGAAAAATAAAGATTTTTTTGAACATTACAGCATGTAAACATGTTCTAGTAGAAACACTAAATACAAGTATGAACCTGAAAATGAGCTGATATGGGACCTTTAAAATAACTTTTTACTAAGAAATCAAAATCAGCACATATATCCATAGAATATTAATATGGCGTGTTATTCCTGTTAACATTACAGTTAAATCACTTTGAAATGACTGTGCACCTGTCTACCACAACTATATATTATTTTATATAGCCTATGTTATATAATTTAACACTATTTTATATCTTAGGTTCTATTATTTTCACACATATTTAATGAGCGTTGTTGGAGAGAGACTGACTGCTTCTCTGTGAGTATCTCTGTGAGCGTCTCTGTGAGCGTCTCTGTGAGCGTCTCTGTGAGCGTCTCTGTTGTGCAGATGACAATAAAGAAATAAATAACTTGTGTGTTTGTTGAAAAAAGTGGAGAAAGAGGTTTAAAGCTCGGCTGCTGTTTACACTAATACGTCCCGTCTCTGTTCCAAATCTGTATTTCAAAAAGTCAAGTTTTACATATACAGCCCAATATCACAGGTCACAAACTACAATCTGATCAGCGTCCTCCGTCCTCAGAACCTCGACTCAGATAATAAAATGATAACTGGAACGACAGAATTATAATAATAATAATAAGAATAACTTGGATTATAATGTATTATAAACATATAATGAAGAATATGGATAAACTTTAACTACGGAGGTGAAGAGGAGCCGACACATGACCCACTTTTCTGACTTTTTGACATCACGTGACTCTTTTTGTTTTTGAGCGTTGGATGTTAATGTGTCCTGATGATCGTCCAGTATGTAATTAGTACTGAACACACACACACACACACTCACTCACTCACACACACACACACACACACACACACACACACACACACACACACACACACACACACACACACACACACACACACACACACACACACACACACACACACACACACACACACACAAACACACACACACACACACACACACACACTCTTCTCTAATTGCTATGGAAGTCGAGTTTGGACGGTTAAAATATGCACATATTGTTCATGTACTGTGTGTGTGTGTGTTGATTTATGCAGGACTGCACAATTACCCACGAATACATTTAGCCAATCAGGCTACACACACACACACACACACACACACACAAACACACACACACACACACACACACACACACACACACACCTGTTTGGTTAGCTCTTATTAGCCGTGTAATATGAACTAATGAGTTGAGGCTGAAGCAGCAGGCCCAGCGTGTGTGTGTGTGTGTGTGTGTGTGTGTGTGTGTGTGTGTGTGTGTGTGTGTGTGTGTTGTTATGTCATCGGATGAAACCGTCCACCACCATATATACCCACCCAAATATAAATAATGATAAATCAAAAATATTGATCAAGTTCATCAATAAATCTAAATCTAAGTTCAAATCTCTTTCCTTCATTAAACGACCGACGACAGAATAAACTCACCGATCAATAATTAAACGCTGATCTATCAATACCAGGAAATACACAACTGAGTTAATCAATAATAGTCTCCGTGTGATCAGTTACCCGACGAACAAACGACCGGAACATTCTGCATTAGACTGAATTCATCAGACTCGTTAGAACCACCAAACTCCATCAGAAAAATCACTATTTAACATTTTGTGTTGTTATATAATTATATACATATTACTCTTATCTTCTTTTCAAGGTTTAACTTACTTAGACTCGTTAAAAAACATAAAATTCCATTGGAAAAATCACCTATTTAACATTTTGTGTTATGTATGTATTATTCCTGTCTTCTTTTCCAGGTTTAACTCAATAAGACTCGTTAAAACCACCAAACTCCATTGGAAAAATCCCCATTTCATCATTTTGAGTTTATGTATATATCATTCTTGTCTTCTTTTCCAAGTTTAACTTAAGTAAACTCTTAGAACAACCAAATTCCATTGGAAAAATCACCTATTTAACATTTTGTGTTTATGTATATATTACTCTTATCTTCTTTTCAAGGTTTAACTTAGACTCTTAGAACCACCAAAATGTGTATTGGAAAAATCACCAATTCATCATTTTGAGTTTATGTATATATCATTCTTGTCTTCTTTTCCAAGTTTAACTTAAGTAAACTCTTAGAACAACCAAATTCCATTGGAAAAATCACCTATTTAACATTTTGTGTTTATGTATATATTACTCTTATCTTCTTTTCAAGGTTTAACTTAGACTCTTAGAACCACCAAAATGTGTATTGGAAAAATCACCAATTCATCATTTTGTGTTTATGTATATCATTCTTGTCTTCTTTTCCCAAGTTTAACTTAAGTAGACTCTTAGAACCAAACTCCATTGGAAAAATCACCAATTTAACATTTTGTGTTGTTATATAATTATATATATATTATTCATATCTTCTTTTCAGGTTTAACGTAATAAAACTCGTTAGAACCAAACTCCATTGGAAAAATCACCAATTTAACTTTCTGTGTTTTCTTTGTGTTTGTTATTCTTGTCTTCCTTTTTGTTTGACTTCATCAAATAGAGCAAAAGGTATCTGAGAGTAACTAAAAGTAATCAGATTACATGACTAAATCTGATTTGTGTATTACTTTATTGATGTTTGTTTTTTTGCTGCAGGAACAAACCGCCGCTTGTTTTCTTACTTTGACTCCATCGCAAGTGCATTGTGGGAGGTTTTTGGTGTGTCGGTGGCCCGCTGTGAGTTCGATGGCGGCGGCGGCGGTGCCGTCGGGGAGGAAACGCCCGCTGACTGATTTCCATTTGTGCACCTTAATAGCGTGTGTCATTCCTAATTAGGGCGACTGGCTCGGGGAAACGGTGGCTCGATGCTGAAATGGCTGCTCCTGTCATGCTGCAATTACCAACAAATTAGTCTTTAGACTGAGGGGCTTCTGCACACACACACACACACACACACACACACACACACTCCTGACCGAGTGTGTGTGTGTGTGTGTGTGTGTGTGTGTGTGTGTGTGTGTGTGTGTGTGTGTGTGTGTGTGCGTGTGCGTGTGTGTGCGCTAATTAGTACGTTCTGTGAGGTGTTCAATGTGTGAAAATTCATTGTAAAAGCAGGTTTCACGGACGTCAAACTCCGACCTGCAGCTGTTTGTTCTGCAGCTTCACCTTCTATTTGAACAATAACGTCACTAAAACACACGTTAATACCGATAATACTAAAAATCAAACAATCCCATCGTTAACATTTACGTTCCAGTAACACGTTGTAACATTAAACTCACACAGCGACTCATCTGAAGGAGTAAAACTGAGCATCTGTTCCACTGAAATCATCAAACTCTGGTCCGCGTGGTGCGTTCAGGCGTCAGTAAATATGAGGGGGTTTCTTTGGTCAAGTAGTGTAATCTGATTACTTTCAGTTCATCTGATTATTTTGCTATGTTTGACGTATCAGGACGATTGAGAAAAGAAGAAAGAAGAGAAGGAATAGATGATTCTTCCAATGGAATTTGGTGGATTTATTTATTCCTCAAACTCTGGTTGGCGTGGTGCATTCAGGGTTCAGATTATCTGGGTTTTTTCAGTCGAGTAATGTAATCTGATTACTCTGATTATTTTTGCTCTATCGGCGCATTAAAACAACTGACAAAAGATGAAAAGTGAATGTATGTGTGAACACAAAATGTAAAAAAGGTGATTTTTCAAATGGAGTTTGGTGGATAAAACGTGTTTGTCATCGGATTCCTTTCAATTCATTCATTCATAAAACTCTGGTCACTGTGGTGCATTCAGGGTTCAGTAAATCTGAGTTTTTCTTGTCAAGTAACCTGCTTCCACTTATTCTCTGATCATTTTGCTCTTCGATATTTTAAGGCCAAGAAAAGAAGAAACGTAAACTGTTAAAATGCTAAAATATAAAATATGATAAATATGTGCAAGTAAGTGGCGGTGCATTCAGGGTTCAAGTAAATCTGAGTTTTTCTCGTCATGTAATGTAAACTGCTTCCAGGTACACTCTGATCATTTGTGTAAAACTGAGAAAAGAAGAAACGTAAACTGTTAAAACGTTGATTTTATCAAATGGAATTTGGTGGATAAATCTGTCCTAAAGTACTGGTGCATTCAGGGTTCAGTAAATCTGAGCTTTCCTGTTCAAGGAAATGTTTTTTTGGCGGGAAATTATGTTCAGTCTTTTTGGCGCCGAACTCTCGTCACATTTATTTGGATGTAAAGACGATTTATTTTTTACATCTTTGAGTTTTTTTTGTGATATTTTTCCTCTCCGGACGGAGAGTCTGAAGCAGCTGCATGTTTTCTCTACTCAGCTGTTTCCTCCCAAACATCCTTTACCCGCACGCCGCCTGTCACACACACACACACACACACACACACACATGGCCGAGCCCATTAGCCTGGTCACCTGCTCCTCTCAGACGCAGCTCGAGGTTAATTGTTTGCAGCTTTTTCTCTTTTTTTTGTGTGTGTGGCTGCTTCTGATTAGCCGAGCGGCGGCGGCGTGCGGCGGCTGACACTCTGCAGAGGCCACGAGGAGACAAAAGAGCCGCGCTCGAGTGTCGACGGTTTATTTACACGAGTCAACTTCACTTCCACGGCGCCCGCGACGAGGACGAGGAGGACGTGTCGGAGAGGATTTACAGTAACGAGGCTGACGTGGCATCTGCTGGCTGTTTAATTATCCAACACGTTCTTACGGCGGCGTTCAGGAGAGTTTAATTGTGTGTACGTGAAGAAGAAGAAGAGGAGGAGGAGGACGGGGGGGTGTTGACAAATGCAAATTTAGGAGGAAGTGCGTTTGTTCTCACCTGGTGGGAGAATAAAGATGTCTAAAAGGAGGAGAATAAAACAGGTAGTGAGCGGTGGCGGCTTCAGCTGACCTCCTCCATCATTCTTCGCCGCCGCCATCATGAGTTACGGCTCTCTGATAAAAAGTCTCTCAGCGCTCAGATCCATCACTGTCAGACTCTACAGATCCACGCACGAGTTCCCGATCCCCCGCCTACCCACCCGCCCCCAGGGAGCGCCGAGTGGAACGCCAAACGCCCCGATGATTGAGCCGATGACGAATGACGCCGCAGACGAAGTGGGGAATCCCCCCGTCGACGATTATTCACCTCATCCAAACACTACCTGAACCCCCTCCCACCGCTGAGCCTGGGAACCCCCCCCCCACCTACCTCCCCTTTAACCCCAGAGGACAAAGATAGGGCGTGGAGGGCAGGATCACTCACTCTGCTACCTTTTTTCTCTACACTCTTTTTCTCTCCTTCCTACAGCGGTGTCAGGGAGGGTCGAGGGAAATCTGCTCTCTGCAGGAGAAACCTCCATCTTAACACATCATCTCTGCCGGTTATTGAGTCAGAACAAGGCTATTTGTTTCCTGAAAACAAGTGCACAAATCTGCAAACTGTATGCTTCATTTCGGGGTCACGAGAGTGGACGTTACTAAAAGACAGAGTGAGGAATATAGATAATAAAGAAATAAATAAAAATAAAGAGCAAATACAAACTGTTCTCTAATCACAGCTACAATAATAACGAACAATCCTCATTTTGACCTGCAGGATTTAAAAACCTGCAACCGACTGTTTTATCATCACAACCAGTGTTCACTGAAGCTTCTTTAATGAGCTTCAGTGTCATTAAAGAAGATATAATAAGGTTTAAGATCTCTACACGAGCATCAAGAAAAGGACGTTTCATCCTAAACACGACTTGAAACAGGTCGCTTTATATTCCCGCTGTCTCCCAGCTTTTAGAATAATATAAAATAAAACATATCAATCTTTGTTACGGACGATAAAACTGTTGGACTTATTTTCATCGATGTTGAGTTTTCACAGTTCATCATTTCACAAATATTAAAGACTAAAAAAACAGAGAATTTAATCAGAAGAACAAACAATCAATATTATATTTTAGGAGGATAGAATCGGTTTTAAGACTCAAACACGAACGGACTGAAGTTTAAAGGCAGATTATTTAACTGATTTTAAGACTCGATAAGAAGTTTTGGTGCCGAGAACAAAACAAAAAGATGCTTTTTATAAGTATTAGTAAGTCAGAACGCTAACAGCTTCGTCTCAACACATCGTTTCTGACGGTTATTGAGTCCTAAATTGTCAATTCTTTCCTTAAAACAAGAGCAACAATCTGCAACGACAGTTAAAACCATTTCACCGTTAAAGAAGATATAATAAAGTTTAAGATGACGTTTCATCCTCAAAACTCCTCGAAACAAGTCGCTTTATAGTCTATCGTTCAGTTGACAATATTATAATATATTTATAAAATACATTACATCAAACTTGTTAATTGTTACGGACATGGCGATAAAGACTTGGACTTATTTTCAGCGATGTCACTTTTGTTTCCAACATTTATCAAGATGAAGACCAAATATATTTATTCATAAGAACAAATATTATGTGTTAGAAGGCAGAGAAGACGTTTTTAAGAAGTTGTTCAAGAAGCAAACCTGAACGGACTGAAGGTTAAAGGCCGATTATTTAACTGGTTTTAAGACAGTAAAAGTTTCAGGACTCCAGAAGAAAGAGTTTTGGTGCCGAGAACAAAACAAAAAGACGCTTTTTTTATAAGATCTGATGCTCACATGTGTCCGAACACTCACAGCTGTGCAACAACTCTATTTAAACTAAATAAAATAAAGATAATATGAAGACAATTATTATTTAAAATCAGACAAAGTAAAGCAGAGTTTAAGTTTGATTAGCAGATTGTGTGTTTTGCAACGTGATGGTTCAGGTTTGGGAGCCCAACGATGGATCTCACATTGAGATTCAACATTTCTTTTTAACACTTGAAATGATGAACGCAAGGTAGTACAAAATGTAAACCATACTTTCATTTGTACCTCTTTACTTAAGATTTCTTTTTACAAAATGAACCCAAACAGTGACAACGAGTAAGATCCTGGGGAGATAATAATAATGAGAATAAATATGAGACCAGCTTGTTTACATGATATTGAGTCAACGCTGATCTATAGAGGAAACCATGATGAGCATGTTTGGACGGATGGTTGGAAAACAACACTGATCTCAGACAGAACGATGTGAAACTCTGAATATAGAGAAACTCAAACAGCACCTGATGAAGGAGCGATGACGACGAACTAAAGTGCGACATGTTGGAGTTGTGTTTCATTTTAATGAATTTCAGCTGCACCAAAAATCATGTTGATTTTTCTCTCTAAGTTTCTGTGTGAAATACTGTTCAGTTAAGAATCAGCGAACGGCTCACAACTCATACGAAGACATGCGACCTGTGACGAGAGGTCAGCAGCTAACAGGCCGAGGTACGTCTGGCTTCTATTAGTGGTTTCGTGTATTTTCATACGTGCACTCGTTCACGGGGGGCGTGCGTCCTGGTGGATTTAAAGTGTCCCTGTTTCAGTCAGACCTCCAGGTTTTCTCTCTACTGTCTACTTCCTAGTAAAGACATGAAAAATATTTAAAAATAAAGCACCTTATTTGCAAGTTTGTGAACAGACACAAACTCACTGTATAAACTATATATAATCTGTGAAACACAACACCAGTCTGCATGCACCTGAGCAAAGCGCTGACCTCTGACCTCTGACCTCTAACACGTCTTTTACAAGAGCAACAAAAAGAGTCACAGGTGGATTTAAACAAACTGATTTTCAGGTTTGGTATGTGAGCGAGAAGGAAACCAGTCGACACTCTGCAGCTGAAATTAATCTCTCTCGTGAGAGAGAAGTGTTTTTTAAATCATCGTCAACGGTTCGAGTCCGACAGGGACGCTGACGTCCTTCTAATAAAGACAGAAAACTGACACTAAATGTAGGAATACTAGTTTGTTTTACCATCTCACCGTTAACCAGTTCACATTTCAAGTCTATTTCTTCCTTAAAACAAGTGAAGAAAGAGTTTTGGTGCCGAGAACAAAACAAAAAGACGCTTTTTATAAGATCTGACTTGTCAAATGTGTCCGAACGCTAACAGCTCCATCTTAACACATCATCTCTGACGGTTATTGAGTCCTAAAAGACAATTTTTTCCTTAAAACAGGTGAACAAATCTGCAACAGGCTGTTAAAATCATTACAAATACAAATCAACATGTTTCAGGGATTTTCCAGAAATGAGCTTCAGTGTCATTAAAGAAGATAAAATAAGGTTTAAGAAAAAGAAAATCTTATTCAGCTGTGCAACAGAGGTGACATGTAATCTTTGTGATTCTAGCTGAATAACGTCCTGATGAAGGTCTGCAGGGACTCAACATCTAACTGGATTCAACAAACATCTCGGATGTGACAGCGGGAACAAACTACAACACCAAAACTCACACAAGAGCACCGACATACACCACTGGAATCCTGAAACCGTTCTGCATGTACGACGACAGTAAACATCGATTCAACCACACCAGGATTCAAAACCAGCGTCTTCCTGCGACTCCCAGAAACAAAGAACAACAACTCAAACACTCGGTTATCTGAGAGGTTCATTATTCACGTCTACGGAGGAAAACGGATCACTCGTCTCTTCATCTCTGCACTCTGATCATAACCTCTTATTAGCCTCGTCTTCCCTTAAATAAACCTTAACTTCCTTCATGTTACATGTTTGAATCATTAAGATCACATCAGACTGACTGATCATCAGGCTTCATGTTTAACGTCCATCTAAAGGGCAGTTTCAGTGTGTTTAAATGTCTCTAAATGTACGTGAGACGCTGCTCTGACACTCTGACACACTTCCTCTAAAAACACCATCAACTTTAGGTTGAAACTTAAAGACATTTTGAGGATTTTTCTACACTAACATTGGATTTTTTTGTGTCTTTCTTCATGTTTTCATGTGAAATTCTTCCTGACGTGGTGTTTCAGTTAAAGCTGACGAGTCCAAAGAGAAATCGCTTGATTTTCTACTCGATCTAAAGCATCAATTGAAGGATTCAGACGCACCGTTTGGACAGATTTTAACAGCTTGTTTTGGAGCAGAAACTTCACATAAAAATACAACATAATATGAAGTCTATATTAAGGATGATTTGTGCTGGAGGAGCAGAACTACAGTGGGAACTTCAGACATGAGACTCTGGGTCCAGGCTCTGGTTCAGTGTTTCCTTTGTCTCCTGATTTCATGTTTATTAGATATCTCAGATATGAAATCCTGCAGGTTGTCAGTTATTATTATTGTAGGAACGATTAGAGACTAAAGCTCCAGGTTTTAAAGATTAGCTAAATGCAATGATTGCTCCTCTTTTCTCACACATTGCTCTTTACTTTTATTTATTTGTTTATTATCTATATTCCCAGTCTTTTAGTAACGTCCCTCTCGTGACCCAGAAACGAAGCAAAGACGTAACGTTTTTCCTTTAAAATCTAAAAGCGTAAATGCCATAAACATGTATGAATTTAAAATATAAGAAGGTCAGAAGTCTCTCTCTCCACCTGATCGTTGAGTTTAAGTTCTCACATTTTATTCAACTTGATCATTTAACAATCAATAACAGGAGATTATCTGATCGATTAAATAACAAACAGCTGCAGGTTTTATAGATTCTCAGAATAAAGAGACAAACTGTGGGACAGATGTCACAGTAAATCCATATACTGTCTGATTCTTACACTTTATAATGTGTAAATAATGTCATTTCCTTTCTTCTTATTGTAATTCACATCTGTATAGATGAATCCCTCCTCTGTTTCTACATTTTCCCGCCATTAAAAGGTTGTTCTTTCTGTAGTTTTCCCTTCAATCGAAGGACAGAGGGCGTCTAATGTTGAATAAATTGTGAATCCCTCGAAGGCAAATTTGCGGTATCTGATTTAGAGTTTGACACGTACGATTCAAACAGTGACTCTCAGCAGAAAGACAACACACACTCTCTCACTCAGTAATCTGAAACTTTCATTATTTATCTTTAAGAAAAAACACCACAAATCTGCAGCTGAAGAAACACAAAACGACACCAGCAGACAAAAACACTCCCTTCAAGATCTATTTAACGTTCTCTTATTTAAACACATTAACATCAGATCAGACTTCAACTGTTCAGGGTCAAAGTTACTGATTAATACGAGTTTCACCGTGTTTAAATGAGGGGATTTAAATGTTTATGGACGTACAGCAGAGAAACACCGACACACTTCTTCAATTAGACGTGAAATTAACCGACAAAAAGAGTCTCTTCGGGGACGCTTTTCAGCCTCTTTTCTACATTTATATCTGACATGCATGACTTGTTTTATATGTTTTATTGTTGACAACGTTCTCATCAGGGTTGATAACATGTCTGGTTAATCTTCTCTTTATTATAATAATAATATTACACTTTGAACGTCTCCACAGCAAAGTCAGTTTGTTCTACACATTGTAAAGTTTGTGCAGAAATACATTTTGTTTAACATGTAGGAGACAATTATACACATATTTATATTTGGTGTTACAGAAGTTGTAGTTTGTCCAACAGCTGTTGTATAGTTTACATCATGTAGGATTACATGATGTTTATCATTATCTTGTGATAGTGTTAGAATATAGGTTTTATTATTTACGACAGGATGTGGAGCCGTAAGGCAGTTTGTCAGTGTGCACGGTGAAACGGAGGCTTCTGGAGGAGGCTGTGACGTCTGCGTAGGTGTGGATCACAACAAGTTTTTGACCGTGTTATAGCGTATTGTAGCGTATTGTAGCGTACAGTGAAAGTGTGATAACGTTTAACGTATGGAACATAAAGTTGTAATTGCTTCTCAAATAAACCCTAGTTCAACTTTTCCTCAAAAGAAAAGGATTGAAATGAAGTGAAACAGGAGTCAGAGCTGAGATACATGCAGACTGAGTGACCTCTAGGAGCCTGGAGCACGGTGAAACAGCCACTACAATATGCATGTCACGTATATCAAGCAGGCTAAATCTACTCTACGTATAAATCTATTCATCTACAAACACATAATGCACCTCCACATACAGACTATATTAAACTCGACTTATTGGTGCTGCACATCAACCAACTGTTTTAATTGATTAGTTCATTGACTGAAAAATGAGCTGTATTAATAACTGATTAAGTTGTTTTAAAGACAAAAATATAAATATAAATCAATCTAAAATATAAACATCTGCAGCTTTATTTAGTCTTCTGACATATAAATTTATAAACTGAGTTTCTTTGACGTGTGGGTTTCCACTTGTGACTCCTGTAATGGTTGTGCGTGTACGATGACAGTAAACATCGATTCAACGCCGTCACAAACACATTTCATCACACGGTGGATTCAAACCAGCGTCTCTTCTCTTCTCTTTATAATAAATGTCACACTTTGAGTCTGTTAACGTTTCCACAGATTCATGTTCTCACTCTGAAGTCAGTTTGTTCTGTTCTTCATGTCACGTATATTAAAGTGTAACACAGACATGAATATACTGTAGATATAAATCTATTCACCATAATCCAACTCATTATATTCATTAAACTCTACTTATTGGTGCTGCACTTCAACCAACTGTTTCATCTATATTCACATTAATTGATTAGTTCATCAACAGAAAATTATGTTTTAATAACTGAATAATTGTTTTTAAAGACAAAAATTCTCTGGTTGCAGTTTCTAAAATATAAATATCTGCTGCTTTATTTAGTCTTCTGATATATAAACTGAGTATATTTCAGTTTTGGACAAAATAAAACATCTGAATGTCAACTTGGATGTTTTTTTACTATTTGCTGATTTTGACGAATAATCAATTAAATCAAGAATTTACTGTTTGTTCATTGAGGTGTTAAGTTACATTTCTCTGCTCAACTTGTCAGCTGTGTCTATATCTGGTATTCTGTGTGAACATATTTGAACAATAAAGTTGGTTCTGTTGGATTTTAATGACTTGTGATGTGAAACAGGTGTTTTTAAAATGTGTTTTTAATCAGAACCTGCAGGATGGAAAACAGACTCTGAATGATGCTTTTGTTAAAATAACATTTAAAACAAACTGCTATTTAAAATGCATCTACTTTAGTTTTATTTGCTGCAGATTTTTTTTTTTTTTTTGCATGAAACAAACCTGCAGAATTTTAAAAGCACGCAGCTGTGTTAAAGTTTGCAGTTTGCAGTGCGTGTTTGTGCAGGTTGATGGATGTGCTTCTGGTCGCTGCAGCTCTTCATGTTCAGCTGATTTAAACCCGAAGCTGCGCTGCAAATCCTGCATTGATTTATTTCAGGAAAGCGCTCAAATTTCACCTCAGATCACCTGCTGCTCCGAAACACACTCTGCAGACATTTACAGCTAAAACTCTCCTCATTAACGCACATTTAACTCTGCAGCTTCGACACGTTTTAAAACCTCTAAAAGAGATATTTTATATTTTGCACACATATGATGAGAAGCCTTTATTCTATGTAGCAATGCTAAAGGGACAACTTAGTTTGACCAACAGTGTAAAACCGAGAGATATTCAATTTACTATAATGAAACACAAGGAAAAGCTGCAAATTTGAGAAGCTGCAACATTCACATATTTGGCATTTTTGCTTGAAAAATTACTTTATTTAAATTAATCGATTAATGGTTTCAGCTCTGCTCTGTTTCCATTCACGTCCGCTCTATTGACACTTATATCTTATATCTTTAAACTGCACAAATATTTCACTTATAAAATTAGGGGATTTTGTTGTAATTAAGAAATTAATATGTATTCAATTATAAGAGCTTTAAATTAAAATAAACTTGAATGGATTAATTAGAGAGTGGAACTCGGTGTGTTTGCATCACGGAGGTCAAACTTATTTTATCCTGCATGTGTGAATCTGCAGAAGTCTTTAATTTAACCTCTTAAATTAGGATTTATTTCCTCCTCGATTCTCTTCATAAATAAAATATAAACGCTTAAATTCACTTTTTTTTTAACTGGCTTTAGAAATAAACGATGTTTGTGTGAAGCAGAATGCATTAAATAATAAAGTATTAATTCTTGTAATTATCTTGTAAATAAGCTTTAAAGGATCCCAGAGAGGAGAAGAGAGGAGCCTCGTGCAGCGGCTGCAGCTCCGCGAGGCTCTGCGCGTCTCTGCAGCTCTTTACGCGCGGAGCAAAACGCGGTGTGGAGGGATGGAAACGTTATCAAGTTGAGTTTTTAGTTCATAAAGATACGAGGTCTAATCTATTTCTTCTTTAAAACAAATGAACAAATCTGCAACGACTTGATAAGAAAGAGTTTTGGTGCCGAGAACAAAACAAAAAGACCCTTTTATAAGATCTGACTGCTCAAATGTGTCCGAACACGAACAGCTCCATCATTTCTTAACATTTCCTCTCTGACGGTTATTGAGTCCTAAAAGTCAATTTTGTTCCTTAAAACAGGAGAACAAATCTGCAATAGGCTGTTAAAATCATTCTGGATTTTCTAGAAATGAGCTTTAGTGTCATTACAGAAGATAAACTAAGGTTTATAGAAAATGACGTTTTATCCTCAAACATGTGGAGGAAATGTTTTTTCTTGGTGCTGTTACATACTGTAACAGTAACGGCACCGGGTCGAGAGAGAAAGTTAGAGAGTGATTGTGCTTCTGTCTGCAGCCGGTGAATGTGAACCTGAACCCGGCGGAGAGGAGAGGAGAGGAGGACGGGAAATGTGATGGAGCTGAAACCATCAACCATCTACTGAGGAAGAGGAGGACACACACTTTATGACTGACATGATTTCATGTTGTGGTTCTTGTTTGTTGTCCAAACACAATTTTTGTTTTACTTTTTCTGAATTATTAACAGAATCTGGTCACTTTTACATTTATTTTAAGAGTAAAATCCAAATCTGCAGCTCACAATAAGAGCATGCTCAGACTGGCATCTCTTCTGATCCCTTACATGTTTTAAATATATTATATAATATCAACTTCTGCATTTAACCTGCATGAGGCTAAAGAACAGGCTTTTATTCATCAGTCCATCTTGTTGCTAAATAATAAGAATAAATGTGTAAATCCAGAGGACAGATGGTAATGTTGTAATGGGTTATGTCTGAATTAATTGTGATGTGTTTGGTTTTTTTTGTCTGTCTGTCTATGGTTAACAGGATGTCTATTGGATGTGTACTTTCTCTCAAACTGAGCTGCTTCTGGATGCAAAATGAATTTCAGTGCAAACTGACAATAAAGTTGTATCGTATGGTAAACGAGGCGCACAGATTGATGTTTCACTGTTTTACTGTTGTACTCTGACAGTTTGCTAAACTAAAGGTTGTTCTCTATTTTAGTTATTTTATCATTTTTCCAGATAAACGCACAGTTCGTCCTCTCGGTTTGTGTTTTTTCTTAAATTACAAACTGAAGCTGTAACTTTCTCTGTTTTTAACTCTGCAGGAGCAGAAGGAGAAGAAGGAGAAGAAGAAGAAGAAGTGGATGAATTGGTTTGAACTTTCTGCAGACTGAACCTCCGTGCATGTCTCTTTCTAATCGGATCCTGCAGGATGAGAACATGACTTTCTCCTTCACGCTGGAGTTTCTCTAACAGTGGCATTAAATGCACCGCGGAGAGCAGAGACATGAGAAGTCGCCTGGTGGTTTTGGTGATGTTTTGGTGATGTTTTGGTGATGTGTTTTACCTCTGAGCCGCTGTGTTGGCGTCCAGGATCCCTGCGCCCTGCATCCAGGAGCGCACCGGGGTCATGCCGGTGGGGAGCGGCTCCTCCTTCATGGTCAGAGCCCCCCTGGGGAGGCTGTCCTGGATGGAGAACATCAAACTGTCCTTCTGGATCAAACTGTCCTTCTGGGAGGCTTTCTCTTCACCAGAAAACAAGAAAGGCAACAAGAATAATCCTCCCTGTACCCAGCCAGCCACTCAGAAAGCCAAAGGACCACCTGGATTAAGGTGGAGAAGAGAGGAGCGATGGATGGAGGAGGAGGAGGAGGAGGAGGAGGAGGAGGACAAAGTACCGGGTCCTGATCCAAAGAAGAGCCCGGATCCCTCTGGGTTTCTCTCGGGTTGTTGTTTTAGATCCCAGCCTCCTTTAAGGCTCGCTGCAGTCCGGGATCCTCTGTGAAGTTAAAAGAGGAAGAGGGCGGAGAGAGGAGCGAGGAGCCGGGAGAGCATCTCACAGGAGAGGAGAGAGAGGGATGGAGAGAGAGAGGAGAGGAGAGAGAGAGAGGGAGAGAGAGAGAGAGAGAGAGAGAGAGAGAGAGAGAGAGAGAGAGAGAGAGAGAGATGGAGAGACCAGAGAGAGAGAGAGAGAGAATCAGCCGGGATCCGGAGCCTGTCGCCGGGAGGACGCAGCGTGGAGAGCCGGAGATGGAGCGTGGAGAGCCGGGGATCAGAGAGGAGAGCAGCGGAGGATTGTGGACCAAATGAAAAGTGGGATAAAAAACAAGCCACCGCTTCAAAAAGGAGTAAAATGAAATGCTTATCCAACCAGAGGGAGGGCCGGCCCGGTGCAGGCTGCAGGTCCCGGGGGAACAGAGGGATTGGGTAGAAACATCTCATCCCTCCTCCTCCTCCTCTCCTCCTCCTCTCCTCCTCCTCTCCGGCTCTTTATGGCTCCATGTCCCGGAGGAGAGCTGCTTCTCCCGGGGTCCGGAGCTCCGCAGCATCCCGGGGGAGCAGCGTGGACCGGCAGGGGGCGGGGACAGCTCCATATAAGGACAGGATGGGGCGGGGACAGCTCCATATAAGGACTGCTCATCTGCATACTGGTCGCTCCTCTGGCCTCCCATTGGCTGAAGAGGCGCGTTACGTCATTGTTTTTTCAAACCTCACTCCAAATAAGGGTTTCCGCGTGTTAGACCGAGCGCACTGTAAGAAATGGAACTTTTAAGATAAAAACAACACTTAATGAGATGAACACGTGTGACTGCTGGAGGTGCAAACACGCTTTAAACATGTTAACAGTGGCTGCTGGTGTTCATGTTTCTTGGTTGAGTTGTGGTGCCACATCAAATCAATTTCATCAAACATCCTGGTGTGATTTGATGCAAAAAAAGTGAAGGTATCAAAAACACATTTCTACTTTGCAGTTAAATAATAAAACAATTATTTTGTTCCAACAGGAAGAGCAAATAATGCTTTGAAAAACACAACATACTCAGTGGTGGAATGTAACTAAGTACTTAAATACAATTTTGAGGTACTTCTACTTTACTTGAGTATTTCCATGTTCTGCTACTTTCTTGTTCTACTCCACTACATCTCAGAGGTAGATATTAGACTATTTACTCCACTACATTTATCTGACAACTTTTGTTACTTTACAGATTCAGATTATTAATACAAAATATGATCACATTACAATCAAATTACACATTTTACTGGGTGCATTCCATATTTAAAACAAACAAATATTGTCAATTTGTATAATTTGTATCATTATTATTATTATTATTGTTATTAGTAGTAATAGTAGTGGTAATGTTTTTTTGTGTGTGACTCAGGGACGGTTAATGAGATGAACACGTGTGACTGCTGGAGGTGCAAACACGCTTTAAACATGTTAATAAACATGAATGTCAGTCAGTCAGTCAGTCAGTCAGTCAGACAGACAGTCAGTCAGTCAGTCAGTCAGTCAGTCAGTCAGTCAGTCAGACAGTCAGTCAGACAGTCAGACAGTTAGTCAGACAGTCAGACAGTCAGTCAGTCAGTCAGTCAGACAGTCAGTCAGACAGTCAGACAGTCAGACAGTCAGTCAGTCAGACAGTCAGTCAGACAGTCAGACAGTCAGTCAGACAGTCAGACAGACAGTCAGTCAGTCAGACAGTCAGTCAGACAGTCAGTCAGACAGACAGTCAGACAGTCAGACAGTCAGTCAGTCAGACAGTCAGTCAGACAGTCAGACAGTCAGTCAGTCAGACAGTCAGTCAGACAGTCAGTCAGTCAGTCAGTCAGACAGTCAGACAGTCAGTCAGACAGTCAGACAGACAGTCAGTCAGTCAGACAGTCAGACAGTCAGTCAGTCAGTCAGTCAGTCAGACAGTCAGTCAGTCAGTCAGACAGACAGTCAGTCAGTCAGACAGTCAGTCAGTCAGTCAGTCAGTCAGTCAGTCAGTCAGTCAGTCAGTCAGTCAGACAGTCAGACAGTCAGACAGTCAGTCAGACAGTCAGTCAGACAGTCAGTCAGTCAGACAGTCAGTCAGACAGTCAGTCAGACAGTCAGTCAGTCAGACAGTCAGTCAGTCAGACAGTCAGTCAGTCAGTCAGACAGTCAGTCAGTCAGTCAGACAGTCAGACAGTCAGTCAGACAGTCAGTCAGACAGTCAGTCAGACAGTCAGACAGTCAGTCAGACAGTCAGTCAGTCAGACAGTCAGTCAGTCAGACAGTCAGTCAGTCAGACAGTCAGTCAGTCAGACAGTCATGTCTGCAGCGTGGTGATGTGGTGAGTTTTATTTATTATTATATTGTCCTTTATTTAACCAGGTTAGTCCCAGTGAGATCACACATCTCTTTTAAGATAAGATAAGATAAGATAAGATAAGATGAACCTTTATTAATCCCTGGATGGAAATTCAGGTGTCAAAGCAGCAACATCAGCAAACAGAGTGAAACACAGGAGAGGTAAAGGTATACAAACATTATAACGACAATAATAGAGATATAAAAGATACAGAGTGAATGGGTGAACATAGTGTATACAGTCCGTCAATAAATAAATGTAATATGTACATATGTGCAGTCTATAAAGTGGTATATAGGATGTATAGTGTAAAGTGCGTCAGTGGTTAGAGTCCAAGATGGTTGCAGATAGTGCATGTTTAAAGGCAGATAGTGCATGTTTAAAGGTAGATAGTGCATGTTTAAAGGTAGATAGTGCATGTTTAAAGGCAGATAGTGCATGTTTAAAGGGAGATAGTGCATGTTTAAAGGTAGATAGTGCATGTTTATAAGGGAGACCTGGCCAAGATAGCAGCAAAGACAGTTATAGTGAAAGTAACAGACAACACATCAATTAACAACATTAAAACTTGCTCATACAAAACACCTGACACACACAGACAGACAACCTGGACTGCAGAGATTTCACCAAAACTTATTCAGGGTACGTTTTGAAGTTGAAGATCAGATTGTACATTATTCACAGCAGTAGGTGCAAAAAACCTAAAAGCTTTCTTTCCCAATTCAGTTCGTACTTTGGGAACAACAAATTGCAAAATGTCCATAGAACGAAGATTATGACTTCCACTTTTCCTTTTTAAAAGAGAAGACAAGTAAGAAGGAACTAAACCCAGAATGCTTTTGTAGATAAACACACACCTATGACACATACGGATGACCAATTCACTTTAGAGTAGAGTACACAATGGTGAGTCAAAGAACGACAGGTGTAATGAATCTCAGTGATACACGCTATCCAGCATGAAGACAATGAGAAGAAGCATTCATATACAACATATCTTTCTGTTTCACACGAAAAGAAAAGCAAGACTTGTAATCTGTAATAATATCCTAATAAGAGCTTCAGCTTTTTTACAACATACTGAATGTGCTCCTTAAAAGACCCTCACATTTAAAACCATTCTGACCGATTTACGCATCACTCTGAACACATGAATCACTCTGAACACATGAATCACTCTGAACACATGACAGCACATGAGCAGGTTCCTCTCTGCTGTTGGATAAATGTGGGAGATTCCTGTCTTTAAAGGTCCCATATCAGCTCATTTTCAGGTTCATACTTGTATTTTGTGTTTCTACTTGAACATGTTTACATGCTTTAATGTTCAAAAAAAACTTTATTTTCCTCATACTTTCAGCCTGAATATACCTGTATTTACCCTCTGTCTGAAACGCTCCGTTTTAGCGCATTTTGACGGAATTGCAACAGAACTGCGTTGCTAGGCAACAGCTTGGGTCCATGTGTACTTCCTGTCAGCTGATGTCATTCACATACACTCCAACCAGGAAATAAACTGGGACACATTTGGAATGTTTACGTTTAAAATTGTGTCAATATTGTATATTTGTGACATCACAAATGGGCAGAAATCCTGACAGCTTGTTTCAAACGTAGTTTCTGAATACGGGCTGTGTGTATTTCTCTGAGTGTATTGATACTTTCACAGTATTTATATAGGACTTAAGCCTGCTTTATAATAAAAAAAAACATGAGAATCTCACTTTTTTATAATATGGGACCTTTAAATGAGTAGTTGAGGTTGACAGGTTGGGGTTGAATCTGCTGGTTCCTCTCTCAGGCCTGCGCACTGACTCCTCATCCATCTCAGTGGAGACGAGACTGTACTACTGAAGCTCGGATCTGTATTCACTTCCTCCAACCTCACAGACTTCCTTCAGATTTCGGAGGATTAACTGGTTTCATGGTGAATAATCTCCTCTGTCATCCAGCGTTCAGGCTGACTGACACGAGCGGCGCGCAAAGTTGGCACCAATTTGCGCTTTTTTTTTTACGCACGGACATATGGCACACACACACACGCGCACACACGCACACACACAGTGTTTTATTTCACACTTGTATAAATGTGATGGTATAATGTAGATGAAACAGAGGAAGGCCTCTGAGCACAGATCAATACCACCACTACTCATAATAATAATAATAATAATAACTATAATAATAATAATAATAATAATAATAATAATAATAATCAAAGTGTTTCTGCGCGTCTCTGATCATCCCTCTTGATGTTTTTGGGGGGTTTTGACATCTCCAGCAGTCATTTTTGTTCATTTTCGTGGCAGGAGCAGAATTCCTCTAATTAAGCAAAAACTCCAGAGCAGCTCTGATTAAATATTTATCCTCCTTTAGCCCGCTGCTTCTCTCCAGGGAACAAGAAACGTCTGGAAAGCCTGGAAACAGATCTCTGAGCGGGAGAGAAGAAGTCAATGAGACGCTAAGAACATGCTGGCGATGAAGAGGAGGATGAGGAAGAAGGAGAAGAAGAAGGAGAAGATGGTCCGGATTAGAAACCGGTCCGCTCCGGAACGAGAATTAATATTATAAATGTGATTTTAATTATTACTATAATAATAATGTGTCTTCAGTAATTATCCTTCTAATAAATACAGTTCATGAGATCAATAAAAAACTGCTGCTTCAAATAATTAAATGTCACAAATAGATTAAATTATAATTTACATTATAAATAATAATTTAACAACCTGACTGAGATGTTTGGATTTAATTCTCAAAATCTATTTAATTTAATTTGTTTTATTTTATTTAGGTGATCCTGATATTATTCCTGTTATTTTAGGTTTGAATTTAAACATAAACCGTGATCATGATGATTTTACAGAATCCCTTAAATCCTTCAGTGGAACAGGAACCTGAAATCTATTCAAGTGATCCTGGAAACCCCTTAAGAATCCCCTTAAGAACTCCTGAAACCAACTCAAGACCCTGTAATGAGATCTGCATCCTCTAGACCCCTTGAGTCCTCTAAGAACCCCTGAAACCTCTTCGGAGCAGCTTAAGTATTACCTAAAAACTCCCTTAAAACTCCTGGAAATCATCCTTGAAATCTCTTACGGACTCCAGGAGCTTCATTTAGACTAAAGAACCCTTAGCCTCAGAACTCCTTAACCGCTTTTAGATCACCTGGTTCCCCTTTAAATTACAGGAACCTCCCTTAGATACCCTGAAACCTGTACTGAACATCCTGAGGCACCGACACCGACCGGAAATCCTTTAAGAACTCCTGGAAGGTCATTTAAAGCCACTCCAGAACCCAGAGAGCTCCTTGAATCGCCTTAAATCTCCTCCAGATACACCTTAGATACAATAGAACCTTTACTGGAAGGAACCAGCTTCGAGACACCGTAACCCCCTCTGGAAATCCCTTAACAACTCCTACAAATTTCTCTAATGCCCGTGGATCCCACTCAAGAACCCAGACGCTTCAGAGAGCTCCTTAAACCTCCTGTGGAACCCTCTTAGAGCCTCCAACAGCTCTTCTAGATCCCCCAAAGCCCCTTAAAATGATAAGAATCTTAATTAAAACACCTTAAATCTCCTCCAGATACCCTGGAACCCCCTAAAAAAAACTAGAACCTTTACCGTCTCCAGGACACTGTAACCCCCTCCTAGAACCTAATGCGCGTGGAACCCGAGTTACGTCTCTGAGAGCTCGTTGGACCTCCTTTAGATCCCCTGACTCCTTGAATATTATCCCTTAGAACGTCCAGAACCTTCTCCAAAACACTAAAAACACCTAGAACATCCTCCAGGAACCCCTGGATCGGCCTCAAATACTCAAGAGGAACCCTCAGAACAACCTTGGATACCCTTAAACCCTCTTCAAATCATCCTGGAACCCTCTGGAGAATCCCACTCTAGAAACCACTGCCAGGCTTTACAGAACCACCGTAGAACCTTAAAGAACAATGTTGGTTTAAATGAGCTGAATTCATTTATAAAAACACACATTAATAAATACACAGAAATGTAAATCTCTTCTTTTAAAAGAGGGTCTGGTTCTCTAGTCGTAGCAGAACCTTTAACCCTCTGCTCTGTGGTTCTACAGAGAACCCTGAAGAACATGTGACAGGATTAGAGACATCTGATTGACCTGCTTTTTAAATCTGTTTTCTACTTTAACATAATGACTTTATTAATTGTGATAATAAACAGGAGAATCTGTTCTGAGTGAATCACAGATGGCACTTTGTTCTGTTCCACTGAAGCTGCAGTCTGCAGGCGAACGGCGCCACACGGTGGACGCAACCAGGTACTACACACCAGGTACAACTACCAGGTACTACACACATCAAATACAACAACCAGGTACTACACATATCAGGTACAACAACCAGGTACTACACATATCAGGTACAACAACCAGGTACTACACACATCAGGTACAACAACCAGGTACTACACACATCAAATACAACAACCAGGTACTACACACATCAAATACAACAACCAGGTACTACACACATCAGGTACAACAACCAGGTACTACACACCAGGTACAACTACCAGGTACTACACACATCAAATACAACAACCAGGTACTACACACATCAAATACAACAACCAGGTACTACACACATCAAATACAACAACCAGGTACTACACACATCAAATACAACAACCAGGTACTACACACATCAAATACAACAACCAGGTACTACACACATCAAATACAACAACCAGGTACTACACACATCAGGTACAACAACCAGGTACTACACACCAGGTACAACTACCAGGTACTACACACATGAAATACAACAACCAGGTACTACACACATGAAATACAACAACCAGGTACTACACACATCAAATACAACAACCAGGTACTACACACATCAACCAGGTACTACACACATCAACCAGGTACTACATGTCAGATACTCGTTTCTGTTTTAGATCTTTATAAGATGATAATAAACATATGAATGCAACTGATCTACAAATACAGATATTATATTTAATCTGGAAGGAAATTCATCATCAAACACAAATACTCTTCAAGACGGAGAAAGTGGAAGGAGGAAATAAAGAAAATATGTTTTAAAACATCTACACTTCAAATAGTTTCAGGTTCACGGTAGATTGTATTTGTCATTCTCCAAATACAGTTAAGAGAACAGAACTGTAAAGAAACGGGTAGAAAAGACAGTAAAATTAATACAGAATTAGAGTAACAGTAAAATGATTTATCTATATGTGATATTGAAGTGCAGTAGAGCTGCAACTGTTTATTTTCATTATTGATTAATAGATTAATCATTGAAAATATGTGAATTGCAGCGTCCCAGAGTTGAAGATGACATCTTCAAATGTTTTCTTTTGTCTCACCGACAAGATATTAATATTTACTGTGATAGAGGACAAAGAGAAGCAGTTAATCCAATAAATGTTCACCATGTTTTCACTAATTCTGATTGACAGATGACTGAAACAATTAATCGATTGTTAAAATAGCTGCAGATTATTTTTTCATTATTAAATGTAGTCATAAAAAATCATAAATTAAGTGAGAAAATGAACCGATGAGATGAGCTCTATCAACCAAAAATAATTATGTCAACTTCATACTTTCTCCTGAGCTTTCAGCCACATCTCATGGTCTTCCTCAGCCAATGGAGCTGGTTGAAGTAGAGACATTTATACTCTTCAAACCCCTGTTATCATGAACCATGACTGTGCTGTTTGCATAGAGGTGCAGGACGTATTATTATATTATTATATTATTATACAGTAAAACACGAGGCCACAGTGAGTAAAATGTGAACCTGCTCGGGGTTCAGAGGGTTAAATATAAATATCTGAAACTCCATTTAAATCAAACGGATGCTAAATTTGTAAAATTCAGCTTCTCAAAACCATCAAATCTGAAGATCCATCAGGAGACGAATCCTTCGACCGAGACGCAGAGAAGACAGAAAACTGAGTGTTTAAAGGAGGAAGTGAGAAGAGGAACGGAGGCTCGGTGGATCAGAGGATCCTGGAGCCTGCAGACCTCCTGCTGGGGGGGTCACGACCCCACTTTAACCATCTGAAGGGGCATTTAACCCCCGACACTCCTACACATCCTCCAACACCGTTAACAGCCTCCAGACACTCAACACTAAGCAGCCGCCGGAGTCCGTCTGTCCAAACACATCAGTCACACACACACCGAGTACAGAGTACTACTACTACTATTATATAGTCACTGTGCAATATCAGATTTCCACCTAGGCCATTGTGTTAATAGTCTGTTTATTGTCAATACTGTACATATTGTTCCTGTTTTTATATTCCTTCTATTTAAATTGTTCGTATTTTATATGTCTGTCTACTTTTGTTTTGCTTTTTTGCACCGTGTTGTATCTTGCTTTCTGTTTGATGCTTGTTTCTGCACTATATTTCCTTTGCTGCTGTACACTGCAAATGTCCCCACTGTGGGACTAATAAAGGAATATCTTATCTTATCTTATCTTACTACTGCAGCTGATTATTTCCATGAACAGAACTTTATTGTTTAGGCTGCACACGTTCTTTTGGTTAATATCATTTCCAGTATTAGCAGAGAGGAGTGGTTTCACTTTATTTACCTGTGTACCTGGACGGCAGGATTATAGACAAAAAGAGCGAGTTAGTCTCCGACATACGGCTGCACAATTAATCCAATATTAATCGCAAACACAGTTTTGGCTTCCCACAATTAAATGAACGTGATCGCCCGCAATATTTGACGTTTAAAATGCTCGTTCTGCTCGTAGAAAACTCTGCAATGTGTTTATGATTAAATTGAGAGCATAACATTGTTTATCTAGCCTTTTAATGTTGCTAAATGTTGCTCTCAAAGTGCACCAGATTGATGCGCTTAACTTTAAAATGTAGCTAACAAAAGGGGGTAGGGTGAATATTCCTGTATTTTGTCGTATTACAATGTCAGTTTTTTCCAACATTGTGTACTCCGACATTTTCTGTTGAATTATTCCAGTACAGTTATTGTTTGTGATTCTTCTCCTGTAATAGACATCATAACACACATCTGGACTAAGTATGGATTTATTTTACACGTCACACAGTAAAGAGCTGCTTTAGCCCCGGAGCGGCTTTATAATTGAAAGTAGTCACTATTAGGCTGTGGATAATTACTAGAGCTGGGACGATCCACCTATCTCCTGATTCCATACTATCACCATACTCGGTTGCTGATTCAATAAGTATTGTGATTTGTAAGTATTGCGATTCGATATTCTGATTTATTGTGATTGTTGTTAACTTTATTAACACTAGATCATGAAGGGAACAAGATGGATTATACACTTTAAGGGACTTTTATTTTGTAAAATCTCTAAATGAATCCAGTAAAATGTTTGATTTTCAGCATGTATGCAGTCAGAGATGTCCTGAAGTCAAATATATCAGTCATTGTCAGGAATTATTTATTACATTTTTTTCCCATAAATCAAAGAATAAAGACATTTCCCTGAAAGATTAGTGGGATTTTCTAATTAATTTATAAGGGACATGTAATGTTTTATACTTCTGGCGAATATAATGCAATAGATCTTATTTCCATTGATGTTTTCCAATATCAATATGTCATGATAGATATTTAAAATATATACAGAATCTCCTTTAAGATATGACATTACGCTCAGACAGACGGAGAGGTTTGACATTTCTAACTGAATCTGTTGAATTTAGACGAAAGAAGAAAACTGAGTTCACTGGATATCAAGTGATTTAAAGAAGGTAAAGAGCGCCATCTAGTGGAGGAAACGGATCATTACATTCCTGCTGTCATACTGACTTCATCCACAATATCATCTCTATTACTTCTGTAGGTAATTAAAAACAATCAGTGTCTATATTTGAGCTGCAATTAACAACTACATTATGTGTTTAATATGTTGTTGCAGTGCAGTAAAAGTATGTTTAGAAACAAAACCTCTATAACGGAAATCAGAGTTACATACCTGACAATTTAGGGAAACAACATTTAAACGCTAATGGACCAAACTAACAGAAAACATAACTGGACTGTTCAATGAATAAATAAACATTTTGGTGAGTTTCTTAAATACTCAGAAAACTGCACAGAGTTTGTTTGGTGACTGATCAAACATCTATAGGTGGATGATGTTCTGCTGAAGGAGTCTGATCAATACAGTTTTATCTTAATCTATTATATGTCATAATGTAATAGTTGATTATATTTTGTATTAATAATCTGAACAAAGAACCTAAACTTATGAAATGAATGTACCATTAGAGCAGTAAAAGGTAAACCTACATTAGTACCCTCTGATAGGTAGCTAGTATAAAGTACCAGGTAGTTCAGGGAAATACTTTACTTAAGTAAAGTACAACTGTGAGCCTCTAAACTGTACTTAGGTAGCTTAACAGTACTATTATGTACTTTCAACCACCGACACCAGATATACACACACACCTGGTCAATGTTAGCTGGTTAGCTGGTGGCTAATGCTATGCTAACGGTTAGCATAGTGAGCTAGTCCCTCAGTGTGTTTACAGAGTTCCCACTGTACTGTAGTATCTAATGTAATGTTTATAACCTTTAGCAACAGATAAATAAACCGTTTATCTGATATTAACTGTTGTAAATTACACATTTCTTACCGTGTTTATGGTTGCAGACATTAGAGCTCTGATGATCCAGGTTGTTGCCATGGAGACGGTTTGAACTAGTTGGTTAACTGAAGAAACTTTTTACTCTCATCTCATTGGCTAGTGACTGACCAATCAGGAGCGCCCTCTTCTTCCTTTTCTGCTCCTTCTTCTTCTTCTTCTGTGTTTTTACCTTTGATAAACAGTTTTTATTCCAGCCTGTTTACTACATTGATACATTGATAAAGTAAATTTACTCGAGTACTGTAAGTACAATTTTAAAGTATTTATACTTTACTTGAGTATTTCTGTTTCCTGCTACTTTATACTTATACTCCATTACATCTCAGAGGGAAATATTGTACTTTTTACTACATTATATTTAATTTAAAGCTTTAGTTACTTTGCAGATTTAGATTTTACATAAACACATACATTTACAATAATATCCGAAAAGATTATTAGTAAAATATGGAAAAAGAATTCTGGAAAATATCCGAAAACTATTAGTAAAATATGTGAAAGATTTAAATAAAAATATCGAGTATAAATCTGAAAAATAACTGAAAATTATTAGTAAAATATGTGGAATAAATACCCCAAAACATTTGAAAAATATCCGAAATATGTCCAAAAATTCTAAGCAAATTATGTGCAAAAAATTGTAAAACAAATATCTGAAAAATCTCTTCAAATTATTAATGTAATATGTGAAAAACATTGTGAAAATTATCCAAAAACTATGTGAAAAATGTCAAAAAAATATTAGTAAGATAATAAAAAGTTCCTTAAAATGACCGGAATTAATATGAAAAATATCCGGAAAAGTATTAGTAAAATATTGGAAAAGAATTCTGGAAAATATCCGAAAATTGTTAGTAAAATATGCGTAAAGAATCAATGAAAAATATCCGAAAAATGTCCGAAAACTATTAGTAAAATATGTGCAAAAAAATGTAAAAAAATATCTGAAAAACGTCTTAAAATTATTACTACAATATGTGAAAAAATTGTGAAAATTATCCAAAAAATATGTGAAAAATGTCAAAAAGATATTAGTAAGATGATAAAAAGTTCATAAAAAATGTCCGGAAAACATATGAAAAGTATCCGGAAAATTATTAGTACAAATATGTGAAAAATTAAACGAAAAATATCCCAAAAAATCTAAAAAATGTTTATGAAAAATATCCGAAAAATGTTTGAAAATTAATAAAATGTGCAAAAAGGAGTGGAACATATCTGAAAAACGTCTGAAAATTTGTACAATAAGTGAAATTTATTTTTAAAAATGATTACAAAAAAATCCGAAGATTATTAGTAAAATATGTGAAAAATTATTGAAAGGAAAAGCAGCTAATCTGAAATGGTAAAACTAAAAGTAAAAAATCCATCAAATCAAACATTTGAAAAAAATTACCGTCAATAATCACCAATCATTAATAAGAACTGAAGTGATTAACGATTAGTTAATAATCTTGAGAACTGATTAATTGTTTAAGTCGTAGCTTCGTTTCTTTAATTCATTAATCGTTTAGTCTGAAAGATTCAGTTTACTCTCATAGAAGACAAAGATTTGCAGATTAAAATAATTAATCTTTAGTTGCATCCTTGAATACAAATATTAGAGAAGAAAAATAAAAAGAGTACAACAGAAAAAGTGCAATTTGTTCAACTTTATTGAGAAAAAGAATCCATCACAGAGCTATTAGTTGATCAATCAGCCGTTGAGAGCTTTGAGTTTCATCTTCAGTGCAAAAAGAGGAGAACAGTGTCGGATGATGGATGAACTAACAGCTCTCTCGTCTAAAAACAACTAAACAAAAACAGAATAAAACCAAAACTTTTATCTTTTAATATCTCAGCAGCACATGAACCAATCACTGACATGCATTAAATTATTATTATTATTATTATCTTATTTACTGTAACAGTTCTCTCTTCAGTCCACTCTGCTCTGTGGGTTTTTTTGTTTTGCAGTTGGCACATTCACAGCTCAGAGTCCTCAGCCCTTCACCTGCTTCATTCTTTCATCTTATTTTGAAAAGCAGAGAAAATAAATCCAGAATTTAAAAGCGTTTAGGACAAAAAGGAAATAATGAACAAATTGCTGTTATTGGCTGATGAGAGGGAGGGGGCGTGGCCACATGAGAAAATCAAACAGTTTATTCCAGCAGTGAGAAGAAGAAGAGGAGGAAGAGGAGGAAGAAGAGGGGTCACATGGCGTATTTCTGAGTCCAGTCCTGAGCCGTCTTGTTGTACCTGCAGGTAGAGAAACATACAGGTGAGTCAACGTCTATCAGCTGTTAACACCTGTAGAGCAGGGACGATGCCATGCCTGCAAACACGACACACTCAGTGCTGCAACAACAACCTGCTGCACGTTTCTGCCCTTTATTGTCTCTGATTTACCACTAAACTGTTAAAAAACAGCAGCTACGTTCAGCCAACGCACCCTGTATGCATAAAGGTTCAACAAATTAAAAAATAAACATGTATCTAGTTTACAGATATTTTTCACTTATATCTTTCAGATATTTTTCACAAATATTTCTCACATATTTTACTAATACTTTTCGGATATTTTCCAGATTTTTTTTCCGGATATCTTACTACTACATTTATGATATTTTTTCACATTTTTTAAATATTTTACACATATTTTTGGGGTATTTTACGCATTTTTCACATATTTTACAAATATTCTACTCAATTTTCACCATACTTTTTATATTTCACTAATATTTTATAGACTTTTTTCGAATATTTAATTAATATCTCAGATCTTTTTTATACTTCCCAGATTTTTAAATGTTACTAATATATTTATGATATTTCACTCATATTTTACTCTTATGTTTCACATATTATACCCATTTTTTATATATTTTACTAATTTTTCACAAATAATTTATATATTATACTCATATTTCTTGGATATTTCTTAGATTTTTTTCGTATATCTTAATATATTTATGATACTTTACTCATGTTTTTTTTTATTTTTCAAATTTTCTAATATTTTTCTCCTTTTTGGGGGATATTTCACTACTATATTACTCATATTTTTCACATATTTTACTACTATTTTTCGGATACTTTACTCTTGTTTTTCAAATATTTTCAATTTTTTCGGATATCTTACTTATATATTTATGATATTTTACTAATATTTTTTATATATTTTTCGGGTATATCACTAATATTTTATTCATATTTTCCAAATTTGGGGATATTTTTCTAATCCACTTCCACAACTTTCAGCCTGACTGAAGTTCAAAGTGAACACAGAGATAAAAAGAGTAAAAACATTTTATTTTGGAGCCAAAACTCCAGACAGGAAGTGAAACACGTGCTGTTTGAATTTTAACAATAAATCCTGATATCTTGTTATCAGTTTTGTTTCCCTTTCAATGACTGAACCAGATGTTTTCACTGGCTGAGAGATTTAAACTGAACTCACTGAAGTATCTTTAGATTTTACATGCAGGTCAAAAACAGCAATTAATTCAAATGAGGCAGAAATTCTCAATGTGACTGTTTTTTTTCATGTTTTAGTCATTTTTCATTCCTGCTGAACATTTTTTAACTTATCATCAGTTTGTATAATCATCTCCATCCCTCCACAACACCACTGTGTTCAGTTAGTTCCTATGAAAATCACCATAAAGAACCAAACACAATATCAGACCTTTTTTCAAACTAAAGGTCAGAGTGTTTTAAGTGTCAAATTAAATGCATAGTCCTGATGTTTTGAATTGGGGTTGTATGAGGTACTTATCAGACGGGGATGCTCTCTTCAAAGCCACCAGACTCCATTGACAAAAACAGTCATTTTACCTCTCAGAACAGGAGTTGCAGGTCAACCGCTGCATCCATCGGTTAGTTTATTTATGTTATTGTGTGACTTTGGTGAATCCAGACTAACCCTTTAAATCACCAAAATAACACAATAACATAAATACACTAACCGATGGATGCAGCGGTAGACCAGCTACTCCGGTGTTCTGTGAGGTAAAATCACTGTTGTTGTGAATGGAGTCTGGTGGCTTTGAAGAGAGCGATAGAACGGCTTCAGTTTCCACTCAGAATTGGCTGTCTGATCGTACAACCCAACTTTAAAACATCAGAACTATCCCTTTAACGTTGTCTCTGTATTTTAACATGTTTTGGTGAATCACAGGAATGTAAATAATGTTAATTAAAATGTCTAAAACATGAAAAACGAGCAGTTCAGACTGGGTCTTTATCTCTGGAGCCATGCGCTGCATCAACGTGCTTTAAGTCCAGATCAGCCTGTCCAGTTCAGAAACATGTCTCAGACTCAGCAGGCAGCTCAGGTGAGTCACTGGTGAGTACCAGGTAATACCAGGTGAGTACCTGAGCTCAGGTCTTACCCTCTCACAGCATGGCATACTTCTCTGTCCACTCCCTGGCTAGTCTGCTATACCTGAGACAGATACCTGCACGGTTAAACACCTGCACACACTCTCCTCTCCTCTCCTCTCCTCTCCTCTCCTCTCCTCTCCACCTTTTAATGGGTCTCTACTCCACCACGTGAACCTGACAGCTTTACTGACTTTGCAGATTCAGATTTTTACATTCAAAACATATGAAGAGTTTATAATAAAATATGATGTTTAGTAAAAACAGTTTATATAAGTACAGCTGAAACCATGAGTCCATCTTCATGTAAAAACATTTCATGGTTCCAGCTTCTAAAATATGAAGGTTTGTTGCTTTTCATTTTAATAATTGTAATAATTGACATTTTTCACATATTTTACTAATAATTTTCAAACATTTTTCACAACTTTATTTGAATATTCTTCATTCTTTTTTTACATATTTTAATTAGAATTATTTTTGGATATTTTCACATTTTCTACTAGAGCCTCCAGAGAAACAATATAAAAACATTAGATACAAGATTGTATCTTTGACCCAAACTGTATCTACAAAGCTCTTGTTTGTAATTTCACATTTTATACATATATATTATATTTATTATCCTTTCTGTTCAGGAGGCAAACGGCAAATGATGTTTGGGGGGAAAAATACCTTTCCTGTTCTTATCTTGTTCTTCAAACTATTCTCAATCTCTGTTTTATTTATTGACTCATATTTTGGGTGTTGCCATTTATATACTGTGTGTGTGTGTGTGTATATATATATATATATATATATATATATATAAATAAACATTATATATTAAATAATAACGTTCAAATAATTTGAAAGATGTAAAAAAAAAAAAAAAAAAAAAACTGTCAACCTTTTTTTACGGACCAAATCCTGGATTTTTATCTGTTGATTTTATTTATAAATTTAACAGATATTAACTCACTTAACAGGTCTGTTTTGTAGATGTTAACTCAGCGTGTGTTAGTTCTTATTAAACAGATATTAACTCACTTAACGGGGTCTGTTTTGTAGATGCGGGCGATCTCTGGCACTAGCGGGTCGTCGGGGTTCGGGTCACATAACAGAGAACAAATGGACAAAAGGACTGCAGAGAGAAAAACACGAGTTTAAAACATCAACATCTGGTGAAAAAAGATGGCTGATTTTTTGTTGGAGGTTATGAATATTGATCATCCATCCTGTTGGTTTGTTCTGCATCTGGTCTCACCTTTAGAGATAGTTAATGCAGGAGACCACTGTGATCTCAATATATCCAAGCAGATGCTGCCGTTACTGTTAATATTTGGGTGATAAATTCTTGTTGTGAAGGCGACCTGAAGGTAAGAAGAGGAGAAACACTGACTGGAAGAAACTCAACCTTCAACATCAAAACTTAAGGTAACTACATGTTTCAGATCACCCTGCATGTTATCGTGAAATATTCAAACCAGACATTTCCATTTTAAACAGACATTTACAAAACAAATAAAACAAATAAAAACAAGTCTTTCATATCTTTTAACATAATAAAGTGTGAATGCTGTGAAGTCATCAGAAACATGAGTGAGAGGAGCAGCGTTACTGACCTTGGGTGGTTTGAAGGGATAATCTGTAGGGAAATGAATAGTCAGGAAAAATACTCCGCCCTGATAGGGACTGTCAGGCTGCAGCAGATAAAACACACACAGAGAGAGAGAGAAGATACAGGTTATACATTTAGATCTATATATCAAATGTAACTGAGTTGTATTTTTTCATGTCATGATGAATAATCCTCTGATTAGATTTATTCTGTGAAAACACTGAAGTCACTTTGATACTTACAGGCCCCATAATAGTAGCTTGCCAATGAAACACTGCAGAAAAGGAAATAAAGAGGGTTAATAAATTAAACTGAACAAACTGAGAGTCTGATTGTGTCTGTCGTTGTGAGGGAAAGTAAATGTTAAACTCGTCTTACTGTCTTCACCGACCGGTCCAGCAGAGCACTGAGCCGGAGGATCTCTGGACAGATCGGTTAGCTCCTGGAAACACAGAAGAAGAAGAAGAGAGAGAGAGTCAAAATAAAGAAGAAGAAGAGAAACGGGACTCTGTATCGACAGATACTCAATATTAAATAACTCTGATGGAGCTCGGGGGCAAAAAAATACTTGATCAGGACATCCCTAGAAAACGTTGGTTATTTTTAACCCTTAGAAAGCCCTTAAATTAAACCGATGGGAAAAAACATTGACTTATTAAATTCCCATTAAATCTTTATTAATTCATTCTCCAACACTAACTGCTGTTAAAACCATCTTTATTTTACATGTTTTTACGTCGTGTTTACTAAGTGGACGTCTTCCTCGGCTGTCTCCGTGTTACATTTACTCCTCCTCAGATCTGATTGGCGTCTTTTGAAGCTACAGAAACTCCTTTAAGAAGAACCAGAAAGGCCGGTTGTGTTCAGAGGAGATAAGACGGGAGGAGAGTTACTGTGTGGAGATTAAAGAACCAGCAGCCACTGTCGAGGCTTCACAGGTTCAAATATTTTACATTTGTTAAGACTCAACAGATCAGCTTTAGTGTTTAACAACAGATCAGCTCTAGTGTTTAACAACAGATCAGCTCTAGTGTTTAACAACAGATCAGCTTTAGTGTTTAACAACAGATCAGCTTTAGTGTTTAACAACAGATCAGCTCTAGTGTTTAACAACAGATCAGCTTTAGTGTTTAACAACAGATCAGCTTTAGTGTTTAACAACAGATCAGCTCTAGTGTTTAACAACAGATCAGCTCTAGTGTTTAACAACAGATCAGCTTTAGTGTTTAACAACAGATCAGCTTTAGTGTTTAACAACAGATCAGCTCTAGTGTTTAACAACAGATCAGCTTTAGTGTTTAACAACAGATCAGCTTTAGTGTTTAACAACAGATCAGCTCTAGTGTTTAACAACAGATCAGCTCTAGTGTTTAACAACAGATCAGCTTTAGTGTTTAACAACAGATCAGCTCTAGTGTTTAACAACAGACCAAACATGTCGACCACAAAACCACAACAATCCATAAACCAGCTTCATCCTGCTGTTTAATTAAGAGAACAGATATCTCACTAAGTTATGAGTTATGAGATATTTGCACAAAACAAAGCAGGTTGCACAAAACTAAGATCTAACTTCATGTGATGAGATCGAGGAAAGAACCCACCATAGTTTCTATGCACCGATCCGATATCATCATTTATTAACCCAGAAACAAAATAAACTTGTTTAACCAGGAATCAAAACAGCAGCCTTCACTGTGCTGTCGCCCCGGAGGGATCATGGCTGCCACTGGATACTACTGTTTTAGAGCAGAGAAGAAGAACTGACTGCAGGTAGTTTGTCACGTGACGATAGTAAACAACAACAGTGCGTTGCCGGTGGAGAGTGGAACAGTAGTCAGAGCGAGCAACATGTCAGCCATCTGGCAACATTTCACAGTGGAAAATCCAACAAGTAAAACGGTGATATGTCCAGTGTGTAAGGCTCCTGGTGGGTGTTGCCAGTTTCAACACCAGCAATCTTATAAAACATCTGAAGACGAATCACACGAAAGAGCACGACGACTTCACCGAGGCAAAGCGGGGAAACAAAAAGGAAGAACCGCAGCGGCACACGTTGGGAACTCCAATCCAACGATGAGATACATTTAACAAAGATAGCCCAAAAGCGACAAAGATATTATATTTATCATGATGGTATCGGATCGATACTCGGTATCGGCCGATACCTCAAGTTCAGGTATCGGAATTGGGAAGGAAAAAATTATCGGAACATCTCAAATGTTGTTGCAGAAAAATCTTCCAACTTCATTGAGAGAGCAGTCATGAAGGGTTTTAATGTTTAGTGTGAATCTAAAGCACTGCAGCTGATTGAACTAAAGCTGTGTGAGTCAACAACAGCTCGTGTTTGTTCTCCTGAGGTATTAGTGGTGTTTACATTAAGTCACCGTCTTTACACCGGCTGCCTGGAGACTCCATTCAGAACATAAAGCTGTTTGGTTTCTAATGGACTGAGCTAACTGAAGACATGTTGGTATACACGAGTCATGTATTGGATTTATTCAGGGTTGTTCTGTCTCTCACGGCTCAGACGGATGTTCACATTGTGTCGTGTCCTTTCACCACATTTACCCTGTTATATATTTTATATAATAACTGCAGTAGTGACTTCACCTGCAACCGTACACATACAAATACACAAATACAGATATCAGCCTGACACGCCAATTAAAGGTCACAACACGCGTGTGTTCACATGACTAAAGAAACCACTTGGTAAAGTACCTTGACGCGTGGACGTTCATTCTTGACGTACGGATCTGTGATAAGATATTCTACAGCTGAACAACCAGTCGATTAATAATCAACTGTTTTGATGATCGATTCATGATTCAGACATTTTACAAGCAAAAATGTCAAAACATTTGATTGCTCTCAAATGTTTGTCAAAGGACTTTGTGTTTAATCTCACAGTAAACTAAATCACTTTGGGTATTTGGACTGTTGTCGGACAAAACCAGACATCTTCCCCCGTTTTCCGATGTTTAGTTAATAGATTACTCGCAAAAACAAATAAATCAGAAGAAAAAGAGACTAATCAACAGCCCTAAAATATAATAAACTAAAGGCTCACTTACTTGTTTTTATTTCACCCAGGAGTTTTAGCCTCCTGGGTGAAGCCTCGAGTTTGAAATATTTTATCACAAAATGTTATTTTATTTTTCAACTTTGAACCACCAGAAGGTTTAATAATAAACTACTTAAACAATAAAACACATGTAGAACTCACATTCCATTAACTAACGGCAGCAACTATCAATTATTTCCAGTACCAATCAATCTGGACTAAATCAACGGTCTGTAAAATATGAAATAATACCCTTCACAACAGACACCATCACACCAGAACACTAAAGATATTCAGCGTCATCTCCTTTGAGCAGTTGGAGCCAGTTCATATTTACTGAGTGATAACTGATTATCAAAATGAATTTTGTGTTTACAGACTAACCGTTTTAGCTCTAGATTAATCAATAACTATCCTTATTATTAACTAATCGTTTATGTCACTTATCAATCCCATGTCTCCTATAATATTAAACTGATTATATTTGAGACATTTGAAGACGTCATCTTGGACATTTGTCACTATATTTGACTGTTTGATTAAAACATTTAAGCAGCCTAACGTTATTACAAAGACAGACGTTTATTTAGAAAGGAGGCCGGCAGCGGAGACATGAAGCTGAACTTGTATCTCTCGTGTGAACGCGGCACTAAGAGCAGACCCACGGGTCATTATTGATGTGTAAGCAGCAGCAGCAGCAGCTCTATTTTTACTCGGCAGCAGAGTCGTGGTGGACAGAAGAGGCCAGATCAGGATATAACAGGGCGGGGCGGGGGGGGCTTTTGGACACATGGCTGCTTATAGGACCGGGGGTTTGTATTACAGGCCTGCAGGTCTGCCTGAAGCCAGACCGGCTGTGTTGGTATGTGACATACAGGACCGCCACACACGCTCAGATCAGCTTTCAGACTGGACTTGAGTTTGGGAGGCGAGAAGTCGGTCAGGAATCCAGACAGAGACAGAAGCAGCCGGGAGGGCCGACGTTATCACACACTGTTATTCATGTTTTTAAAAGATACCAATGAAATTAACAAAAATAAAGTCATGTTGGACTAAATATGTCTCCTGGAAAATCCTCAGATACACTTTCATTTGTGGAAACTAGGCTACAACTACTGTAGGTCTGAACCCAATAGTTTGAAGCTTCATTCAGAACGTTGACGTTTAAAAACTAAATCAACATTCGAATGCTGCAGTTTGTTTTGTTTTTTCTTCATGTCTTTTCATTGTGTTTAAAGCTGGTATTTCTGCACAGTGTCAGATTAAGATCATGCTACACTAAGGGTGCTTTCACAAGCCAACATTTAGTCCATTTTAGGGCTAATATTTAATCGCAAATAAATCGCACATTTTTTATCTGTTCTAAATGCACCTTAAAGGGAGATCTGTCAGGTATTTAATCCTCTTATCAACATGGGAGTGGACAAATATGCTGCTTTATGTAAATGTATGTATATATTTATTATTATCAATCAATGAACAACACAAATCAATGACAGATATTGATCCAGAAACCCTCACAGGTACTGCATTTAGCATAAAACAAAATGCTCAGATCATAACATGTCAAACTGCAGCCCAACAGGCAACAACAGCTGTCAGTGTGTCAGTGTGCTGACTTGACTATGACTTGCCCCAAAATGCATGTGATTATCATAAAGTGAAGCGGTGTCGCCTCGGGGTGCAGCGACGCCCTGTCGGGGATTCTTTCACAACAACGACCGGATCGCTGTATGTTATCCTTTACTTAATGCGTTAAAAGAAATTAGTGGCTTAATTAATGTTCTATAATATTTTATTGACATTATTGTTTGATGAGTATTTACTTTAATAATATGTCCCTGTTGGGTGTCATACAGCTGTCTGAAAACATTTCTATGGCTCACACTAATGATTACCTTCTCGATTAATCTAATAATCATTTGGTCTATAAAATGTCCGAGGTGATGTCTTTAAAAGTCTTGTTTTGTTAAAAAACCAAAGATATTTAGTTTAATCTGATATAAAACAGAGAAAAGGAGTTAATCTCATATCTAAGAGGCTGAAAACAGCATTTTCTGACATTTTTGCATGAAAAATTACTTTAATAGTTAATCGATTAGTTGACTAATCGTTGCAGCTCTAAACATTTAAATAAAGTCAATCTTGGGAGTCTTTGTGTTTGTTGATTTTTCCCACATTAATCAGGTTAATTTAACTTTAGTTGTGTCTGACTGGTGTAACAGTAAACCTTCCAGTGGATGTGGTCTTTATCCCGGGGCTAAAGAGTATTCTGTGTTTTCACACAGACACATTGTTAACCCGGGTTTAACCTGAGCCCAGGGCTGTACATTCACATCTACTAGTCCGGGTTTAACCTGAGCCCAGGGCTACGACATTCACACTGAACATCTACTAGCCCAGGGGTTACCTGTCTGTTAGAAAACCTGACTAATGTTTATATTCTCTAAAATGGCATGTGACTGCTCTTTAACAGACTGGACAACAAAAACAGGACGCAAATTGCATTGTTTACTTTTTGAATGCAGGACTTTTACTTGTAACGGAGTATTTCTACACTGTGGTACTACTACTTTTACTCAAGTACAAGATCTGAGTACCTCTTCCACCCCTGGACTATTCAAATAAGCATCATGTAATATTAGAACTCTAAATGTTGTGGCTTTTTCTTGTGAAATGATGACTATTTTTTTTAATCACAACTTTCTCCTGGGAATTTTGATTGTGAAAATATTAATTTATTCTTGAAAAATGACAACTTTATTCTCATAATATTATGACTTTTCTTTAAAAAAAAAAAAAAAAGAAAGTTGTACAGGAATAAAATCAAATCAAAAGAGTACAAATATAAAGTCGTATTTTTTTTTATTAAGTTCTAACTTTACCCCAAAAAATATTTTTTTAATATAATATATTAATATTTTATATAATATAAAAATATTAGAGATTAAAGCCATACATTTGATAGGAAAATTTAATATTTCTTGAATAAATAGCTAAAATTATTACTGTTATGAGGAAAATAATATATAATATATTAGTGTTTGTGTATATATATATATATATATATATATATGTGTGTATATATAAGTATGGCAATATATTTTGGGGAAAGGTTAGAACAACAGTGTTTATTCATATAATGAAATTACTTTTAGTCATAGGATTATGACTTTATTCTGAATTAATATATATATATATATTTTAACTTGTATTTGAACATAATTTTAAATGCAACACTTTTCCTAGTAACAGTATTTCTAAACTGTAGTATTAATTATTTTACTTCAGTTAAAGGTCTGAGTTCTTCTTCCACCAGACTCCACTGTGTGAAAACAGCTGAAACAGAAACCGAAAGCTGAAAATGTTGTAATATTTCTTGAATGAATAGCTAAAATGATTAGTATTATGAGAAAAATTACAAGTATAAGTATTAGTATGGTAATATATTTTGGGGAAGAACAGTCTGTTTATTCACATAATAAAATGACTTTTTGTCATAAGATTATGACATTATAAATAAATAATGACGTTTTTTATTTAAATAAAATTTAAATGCAGCACTTTTCCTAGTAACAGTATTTCTAAAGTGTAGTATTAATTATTTTACTTCAGTTAAAGGTCTGAGTTCTTCTTCCACCAGACTCCACTGTGAAAACAGCTGAAACTGAAGCTGAAGGTGTATAAACCTGGCCGGGGGCCGGGTGGCCGGGTGGCCGGGGGCCGGGGCCGGTGCGGGGCCGGGGGCCGGGTGGCCGGGGGCCGGGGGCCGGTGGCCGGGGGCCGGGTGGCCGGGTGGCCGGGGGCCGGTGGCCGGGGGCCGGGGGCCGGGTGGCCGGGGGCCGGGGGCCGGGTGGCCGGGTGGCCGGGTGGCCGGGGGCCGGGGGCCGGGTGGCCGGGGGCCGGGTGGCCGGGTGGCCGGGGGCCGGTGGCCGGGGGCCGGGGGCCGGGGGCCGGGTGGCCGGGGGCCGGGGGCCGGGTGGCCGGGGGCCGGGGGCCGGTGGCCGGGGAGATGACTGAATGACGGTTCAGTTATTTAATGTCACAGAAGCAGAAGCTGTCATCCTTCAGGCCTGAAGCTACAGCTAACACTCACACAGGTTATACTGGTTTATTACGCACATTTACGGTTTATAATTAAACGACACGCCTCTAATAATAATAATAATAATAATAATAACACACAGATAAACACGTTAAAGAGTCTCCGACCAACCGCAGCTACGATCTGACCAGTTAACCGTCAACGTGTTGAGTTAACGGCAGCTGGTCGGCAGGCTAACGATGCTAACTGACGAGCTAACAGCTAACGATGCTAACGGCTCACTAACACGTCATGAAGACAGAACCGGTAAACTGGTTTTATTAAATATGGTGAATAAAGAAGGTCGGGCTGTTACCTTGGTGATCCGTTTTAACGCCATCGTGTCTGCGGTGATGAACCGGCTGAAGAGGAGGAAGAGGAGGAAGAGGAAGAGGAGGCCGGCTAGCTGAGGCTAACTCACTAGCATCTAGCACTCTGCTAGCTGCAGGAGGCTAAGCTAACAGCTAACAGCTAACAGCTAACAGCTAGCTGCCGGTTAAACTACAACTGTTCCGTTAGATCGTCTCTCTTCTGTGTTTAACGGACTTTTAACGGCTCAGGTTCGGAGACTCGTTTCTCCAGCAGCTATGCCGGTAACTCAGGCTGACTCTCGGTTAAAGGACCGGAACCAGAACCTCAAAATGTCTCCCGTTCCTCTCAGAGAACAGCTGACAGAGAACCAGAGAACGGAGAACCAGGAGCAAGAGGTCTCACTCTGTCAGAGAACAGAGGACCAGGAGGTCTCACTCTGACGAGGTTTCACGGCACCGCAGAACTACGACACCCAACAACATGGTGGCAGGAAAATCAACACGATTTATTTATTTATTTATTTTGTATGTATTGAGAACATGACACGTACAAACAATGCGTATTTACATGTCTTTAATTTAATTTTATTTAATTTAATTTAATTTAGTTTTATTTTATTTATTTACTTTACTTTATTTAATTTACTTAATTTATTTTTTATTTTTCATTTATTGATTTATTTATTTAATTAAGAACATGACAAGTATAAACAAACAAGTATTTATTTTATAGAATTAATTAATTAATTAATTAATTAATTTTATTTCATTTCATTTTTTATTTTATGTATTGAGAACATGACACGTACAAACAAGGCGTATTTACATGTCTTACTCTGTCATTACCCAACAACACGGGGGCAGGAAAACATGAATTTAATTTAATTTAATTTAATTTAATTTAATGTTATCTTATTTTATTTATTTATTTTCATTTATTTTTTATTTTTCATTATCGATTTATTTATTTAATTGAGAACATGACAAGTATAAACAAATAGGTATTTATTTTATTTAATTTATTTCTTTTTTATTTATTCATTTATGTAGTTGTAGCTGCAAACACATGTAAAATATTTAAATTTGAATAGAATAAATTATAAATGATAAAATACAAAAATAATAAAAAAAAATATAAGAATATTTGTATTTTTAAATCATAAAAATAAAATAGAACAAAGAGTAGGCTATAAGAGTAGCAATAAAGGAAGACATAACAATAAAATAAATTATATTTAAAAGGAAGAAATAGAGACAAATATATATAAATATGTCCTTGTGTGTCATATAAGTTATAAGTCTTTTTAGGAGAATATTAACTGTAGAAAATATGCAGAGGTGAAGCGCCTATTCAACCTGTCTTTCATATTTAAATAAAATTACTAATAAAGTTATATTATATTATGTATATAATAAATAAACAAACATAACAGGAGTTTATATATAAAAAACAACTTTATTTAAAAAATAACAACCAATGAAAAGCTGGTGTTGAACTGTACAGTGCAGGGCAAAGATATAAATATCAGAGAGAAGCTTTGGTTTCACACTGAGAAAAGACTACAACTCCTCACAGCTCTGGACTTCCTCTCCCACAAAACCTTGCATTATGTGACGAAGGAGCTTCCAGTCTCTATAAATCAATCTGATCTCATCAGAGGAAGACAGAAAGAACTGACCGGAGATACATTAAAATAAAAACAAGTTCATCACGTTTCTGTTTTCAGTGGCGACACGGACAGAAAATAAAATTTAAAAACTCTAAACAGGTTTTAAAAACGTGCACACTTAAAGGACAGTTTCACTTTTATTCAAGTCTGTTTTAAACAACTTATATGTGAAGAGTTGTTGTAATGATTCCTGCTGTTCATACTGACTGTGAAAACACAAATATACTAGATAAAAAAAGTCGACTTTATGGCACAGAACAGTTGTATCAGACTGTATTATTATTATTATTATTATTATTATTATTAGACTGTGCAGGTGTTCCTAATAAAGTGCCCACTGAGCGTAGTTTAATGAACTTCAGTGTGTCATACATTTTGGGCTGCACACAGACCCTCGTGAACGTTCACTAATTTTAGTTTACGTCTTTAGCTTAATAACACAACAAACTTAAATCATTTTAATCCAAAACATGTTTTACTAAACCTAACCAGGTAGTTTTGTTATGTTTTTTATGTTTCCCTTGAAACATAATTGAGAATACAGTTTAGTTGAATGGGAATGTAATTTTGTAGGAGACAGGGTTGTAAAGGAGCAGTTTGATATTTTAGGAAATAGACAATGAGCTACAGCCCGTTAGCTTAGCTTAGCATAAAGACTGGAAGCAGGTGGAAACAGCTAGCCTGGCTCTGTCCAAAGGGAACAACATCCACCTACCAGCTGCTCTGAAGTTCTCTGATTAACACGTTGTATTGGTTAGTTTAAACCAAAGACTGGGTTGCAGCTGGGTTGCATATCTTATTTGGGTCGCCAAATAAATTTGTAGAATTTCTTCCAGTCTTTTAATTAAGATTTATAAATGCAGTTGACCTTTGAGCCACATAAGGGAGCCTGAATGTCCATATAGTTCTGATAATTGTAGCCTACTGATACCATTGAATGCACGACGGAGTATTAGGGCCACACTGAGGAAAAAAACATCTGAGATTTTGAGAATAAAGTCGTAATATTACGAGAATAAAGTCGTAATATTACGAGAATAAAGTCAGAACTTTACGAGAAAAAAAGTCGTAAAATTATGAAAACATTTTACCAGCAACCAACAAAACGGGCGAGAGGACAACGCAGTTTCTTTCACAATCTTTTCAAGGTCCTGATACTGATGATAATGTGCTGCTGATGTGCCAAAAGATGAAGTATTTCCTTATTTATGAAACCTAAACTAAAGTATAACTTCACAAGATGCTCCACGTTCCTCATTTTCACACAGACGACACGCTGCTCTATTTCCCCTCTAAAATAACACGTAAAACTTATGACTGTATTCTCGTAATATTACGACTTTTCTTCTCGTAAAGTTTGACTTTATTCTCATATTTTCTTTTTTTCCTCAATGTGGCCCTAATACTCCGTCGTATGAATGTAATGAAAGGCAACATACATTCTGTTTGTTTTACTGATGCGAGTCTGTTAACTCTGTCTGAATGCAGATGAATCTCTTCAACATGGCTGGTTTATCTATTCAAGATCATTTAAGGTGATGTGGAAATGGTCAGGACATGATTATCTTCAGATGAACTTTAAAAGGAAGACTGTAGATTTAGTCCTCTTCATCTTTTCACAGTCAGTATGAACGACAACAGCTCTCCACATACAGACACACAGACATGTGAGAGTTAATATTAAAACAGACCAGAAACCATCTGACCGGATCCTTTCGGGCACATTTCTTTACAATCATTTCAGTATGAATAGCACCTTTCCCCCTGCAGACAGGACACGTCTGCCTCCATCTGTTCGCTCAGAAAACATCACTCCAAACATTATCAGTGAAATCAAATCAATTCTTTTTCTACTAGGGGACATCTGAGGGACTCTTTCCTTTTGTTTAACAGTGATTTCTTCTTCTTCAGAGTGAGGAACAGACACAGATTTACATTCTTTGGTTGAGCTGTTGGAGTGTAGTGTGGCAGAAAACCATCAAACCAGTTAATTTAAGTTTAGTTACAAACTTTAGTTTCTGTCTCATCAGGTTACAAACTAAAAACGTGTTCAAATGTTTGCTGGTTAAAACTCAGCTCAGCCCGGAGCAATCGAGTAATCAATCAGTGGATTGTGCTTTTCCTGTTAAACCTGACTGGAGACGGACCAATGAGGAGGTCACGCCGTGGACAGCTCCACGCCGCTGTCACAGACGCCGCTGTCGATCTGAACGTCCACCTTCAGGTCCTGAACCGGAGACTCGCCTGCAGAGAGAGAAACACAGCTGAGTGACTCGTCGTCGTTTTTTAACCAAGAAGACGGTCATGTTACCCGTCTGCTCACCGCTCGTCTCGTTGGTCGTCTGCATTTCCTCGTCATCGCGGCGACGCAGCGCCTCCTCCAGGACGCTCAGCGCTCTGCACTCTCCGACCGACCTCAGACCAGCCAACAGGTCCCTGATCGTCCCGCCTGAAACCTGCAGGACCAAAAGTCAGGGGTCAAAACCCGGCGGCGCAGCACCTTACCGCGGGGCTGTGTTGATTTGTGCTTTAGAACATAACCGCCGTGAAACAAACACCAACCGTTAAACCTAATATTACATATTATATCTTTAATATTTGTGTCCTTGTACCGTTCTCCTCTCTGTGTATGTGTGGACATAAATAAACAGTTAAACGTGTGTTACCTCGTAGCTGTCCAGCAGTGTCTTGGCGGGGGACGGGCTCAGCCTGAAGGCCGTGTTGAGGATCCCCAGACCCAGACTGTGAGCCAGCTTCTCCCAGCATCCTTCACTCTCCAGAACGCGACACACCTGCTGCTTTACCTCCATGTCAAGGCCCACCAGGTCACCTACACACACACACACACATAGACACATACACACATATATATATATACTGTATATTTGTATACAGAAAGTACATGAAGGAAAATAGTCCATGTTTTTCTGTAGGCAGCAGATTTCAATTTGATCTGATTCCAACTCATTTATTTTCTTTTTTTATCTATTACTTTGATATTGTGTCTTTTGTTATGTCTGCTTTTGTCTTTTGACTCTTTTTGACTGAAAATAAATAAAGAATAAACTTTACTTTATTGATTCTTGACTTTGTATTTGAGTGAGGACAATAAAACTAAAGCATTTGAAACAGTCCGGTAACTGACAGAAAGAAAATAGATAAACTGCTGATGTGACTAATTATTTAATGTTTTCTATTTTTTATTATTTATTTAATGTTTTCTATTTTTTATTATTTATTTAATGTTTTCTATTTTTTATTATGTATTTATTTATTTCATGTTTTCTATATTTATTATTTATTTCATGTTTTCTATTTTTAGTATTCATTTATTGAATGTTTTCTATTTTTATTATTTATTTCATGTTTTCCATTTTTATTATTTAGTTTTTTAATGTTTTCTATTTTTATTATTCATTTATTTAATGTTTTATATCTTTATTATTTATATATTTCATGTTTTATTTTTTTATTTATTCATGTAATGTTTTATATTTTTTTACATTTATTTATTGTTTTCATTTTTTTATTATTCAATACTTATTGTTGATGTTATCATTATTTATTTTATTTTATAGTTTCTGTTTTCATTCATTGCCACTACAATAGGTTATGTTTATTATTTGTAATATGTTATATATGTCATTATCACTATTTTACTTGTATATATATATATATATATATATATTTGTGTTTTATTATTATCTTTATAGTTACCCTTTTTTACATTTGTGTGTATCTGTACTCACATGTGTATTTTTCCTTTTCCTTTCTTTAAAATCTATTTCCTCATGCACGGATAGAAATGTTTACGTATCTTACATTTTGTAATTTCACTGTAAATTGAGCATCTTTCAGTAAAACAAATATTTACTAAAACAAAAAGAGCTATACATTAGTGAATAAGTGATAAATTATATCAGATCGGAGGCTAAACTCACCTTGAGGAGGGCTGAAGGCTCTGTGAGGAGAAATTGGTTCATACTCTTTACCGTTCAGAAGCTCCAACACCTGAAAACACACACACAGACACAAACAGACACACACACACACAGACACAATCATATAAATACTGCATATTCTAAATGAGCAGATTCAGGATCGGTTTATTTCTGTTCTCCCTCCTGGTGGTGAAAAACTCTTAATGCAGCTTTCAGAATCAAACTAACGGCTGGAGGAGTAACTTGACATCAGCAGCGTTCCACCTGTAACAGCGCCCACTAGTGATGTCACAGTGTACTCTGGAGTACACTGTGACATCACTGCAGCGAGGTGGGAGGCGAGTTAAACCACTGGAGTTCAGCTGCTGTTAAATTGCTCTTTAAACTTTAGTTTTTAGGATCAGACTCTTATTTTGAAAGTTATGTGTAAACAACCAATAAAGTGTCTTTGTCAGTAAAGCGTCTCTCGAGGAAGCCGGTGTACCTGAGTGGTGCCGGCCATGTTGAGCGGAGTGGTTCCTGGGATGTAGCCTTCATCCTCATCCTCGTCCTCCCTCTCTTCATTGCAGCAGTCCTCCTCCCTGAAGAAGAGCGGCTCGAAGTTCTCCTTCTGAGGGTCGGCACCTGAAAACACACACACACAGTTACACACACAGTAACACACACAGTAACACACACAGTAACACACACAGTTACACACACAGTGTTAACATGGTCATTTCGCCCTCTTCTCCGTCAGTAACCATGGTGACGTGTTTAGTGGAGGCAGAATAATTCTCTGAACACGTTAGTTAACGCTGGCTAGCAAGTATTGTTGGCTTGTTTTCCTAGTTTCTCTCAACATGTGCTGTCACTCACTCTCCAGGATCACCAGTGGGAGTTGAGAAAGCTAACATGAACCAACGGGACCAGATTAGCCGACCCCTACGCCGCTGGAGACGACTGCAGGAGGAGGAGACAGCTGGATAACACCTGCTCTCCTCCCGGTGAAGTCGTCTCCTGGCGGCGAGGAGTGAGGCAGAGGGACCGTGACCCGGCGCTGTCCTCTGTTCGACTGACTAGTAACAACTTAATGCTTCATCCTCACACTCTGGTCTCAGCGTAGGAAAGCACCGTGCTATCACCAGATGAGGGACGACTTTGTTCACCTCATTTTCTGTGTTTCATGACAGCGTGGTGGAATAAGCGAGCTAAGTAGCCGGCCGGTTGCCAACGGCAGCGCTGTAATGATAAATTGAGGGCGCATAAATATCCTTCAGTCAAGTCAGTCAGAAAGAGAGTCGGACAATATCAGAGAAGCATTTCAGACTAACAGCAGCTAACGGCTCACGTTAGCTGCTGTTAGCAGAAGGCTAAATATTAGCATCATTTCCTCTCCGTCTCTGAAACGCTTCTCTGATATTGTAGCTCTAGAGCCTCCAATCACAGTTAGTCATCTCTAATGTCTGTGATATCTGGATTCACCCAACAACACAGCAAGAGGACATTTAGATGTGTAGCTTTAGCCCACTGCTAGCGTTAGTTAGCCTCCAGTCGTACCTGCAGCCATCAGGAGAGCGGTCAGCTTGACGGAGCCCCGCCCTGCAGCGATGTGGAGGGGGGTGGAGCCATTAAAGGTGAAGCTGTCCACCTTGGCGTTACCCTGACGACAGAAAGCATCACACACAGTCTGTTAGATCTTACTGGGTAAACCTGACCCCGACCAGTATAACCAGTATAACCAGCGTCAGTGTGTACCTCCAGCAGCAGGCAGCCGGCCAGCGACACGTTGTCGCTCTCAGTGGCGAGGTGGAGGGCGCTCCGTCCACAGCTGCGCTCCTGAGCCTCCACGTTGGCCCCGCCCTCCAGCAGCTCCCTGAGAGAAGACAGCTGATTGGCCAGGACCGCCAGGTGGATCGCACACAGACCTGTAACCATGGAAACAGACGAACAGAGGATGGTCAGACACGTTTAACATTCAGTTTTCTGTGTGTGTGTGTGTACCTGCTGTGTTGGTGTGTATGTGTTTGGTGTATGTGTATATACGTGTGTGTGTGTGTGTGTGTGTGTGTATCTGCTGTGTTGGTGTGTCTAGGTGTGTATATACCTGCTGTGTTGGTATGTATGTGTGTGTGTGTGTGTGTGTGTGTGTGTGTGTGTGTGTGTGTACCTGCTGTGTTGGTGTGTATCTGTGTGTGTACCTGCTGTGTTGGTGTGCTCCAGCAGCTCCCTCATCTCTCTGTGCTGCAGTAAAAACTGGACCATCCCTCCTCCTCCTCCTTCCAGCCGGGACGCCAGGTGGAGCGCCGTGTTGCCATGACGATCTGTCAGAGTCGGGTCTGCACCGGCCAATAGCAGCGCTTCCACCGCCTCCCTCTGCTGGGTGATCACAGCCAGGTGCAAAGGAGTCTGGGATACATGGAGGAAGAGGTTACAACTAGTACACGTCCTTGTGCAATGTCCCCTAACCAGGAAGCATCCTTTCCTTCCTTTCCTTCCTTCCTTCCTTCCTTCCTTCCTTCGGTCATTTCCTTGTTCTCTTACTAGAAACAAATTTCTAACGGAGGACAATAAATGATCTATCTAAACTTCTTCGCTCCTTGCATCCTAAGCGGGTTTCTTTCTTGCTTCCTCACACCTAAATAGGAAGCTTCCTTCATTGTTTCCTAACTACAAAGCTTCCTTCTTTGGTCCCTACATGTTTTATTTTCTTGCTCTTTAAGTAGGAGGCGTCCTCACTGCTCAGAATCTGTGTTTCCTTCCTGAAACAACACCTGTAAAATGTTGATTTCCTGCTCAGAGCTGCAGCAGAACAGAAAGTACCTGGTAGAGGTGGTTCCTCATGTTGAGCACCTCCTCTCCAGGCAGAACAAAGACAACCTGAGTCAGACTCTTCAGCGCCTCCTGCTGGCTGTGGAGGATGGCCAGGTGGAGTCCACTGAGAGGAGAGGGGAGGAAACGGAGAACAATTAAAGGAAAGACTCACTGTACTACAACTGACCTCACAGATGACATTCAAAGACGGGAATAATCAACTTTTAATAAGATAAGGTTTAAAATGTGTGTTTTGTGTTGTACTGACGTGTCTCCATCCTCGTCCTGTGCTGTCATCAGCTGGCGCTGTGTAGCCAGCAGGTACGCTGAATCTCCTGTAACAGAGTACTGGAACAGAGCCGCCAACTGTCGGCTGGTCGCCTCCACCAACCGCTCATCTGCATCACACACAAAACATCATTTCATCAACATCAGGCAGGAAAACGATGTAAAGTTAATTTAAACACAGATTTTTAGATACACTTCGTAAGGCAGCACGAAACACCTAAAACACAAAGTATAAAATCTGTAAACACTCCAAAGAAAAGTTTTATATTTGGAATGTGTTTAAAATATTCAAAAATCGTCCAAAGATTATTAGTAAAACATGTAAAAAAAGTTGTGAAAATGTCCCAAAAATATTTTGAATATTTGAAAAACATCCAAAAATCATTCATAAAATATCTGAAAAAATGTGGGGAAAAGTCCCAAAAATACTGGAAAATATTCTAAAAACATCTGAAAATTATTTGTAAAATATGAGAAGAAAATTTCCCAAAAATACGTGAAAAAAAATTGGAAAAACGTCAGAAATTTATTAGTAAAATATGTGAAAAAAGTCCCAAAAATACTGAAAAATATTCTTATAAACCTTCCAAGAATTATTAGTAAAATATGTAAAAAAAATATGTGAAAAATATTAAAAAATGTCGCAAAATTAATAGTAAAATATGTGAAAAGAATTATGAAAAATTTCCAAAAATAATTGAAAAATATTCTAAAAACGTACAAAAATTATTAGTAAAATATGACAGAAATGTGTTTGCATATATAAATATGTACGGAAAATCCACAATCACAAAACGGAACTTGTTCCGGCTTGGTCCAGAGATGTTCTATACCAGATTTGGTGACAAAGTTTGTAGATGGACTAGCAAAAAATCAGATTTGTACAAAATCCAAAATGACGTGGTTTATATGTATAGATTCAAAAGTTATAGCGCCACCATCTGGCAAAATTGCACCACATTCAACACAGCACTCCCTTGAGTCCCCAGCAATACACCCGCCAAGTGTGTGTGCTTTGATGGGCACCATTTAAACTGTAGCAGGGTGACAGTAAAAGGGTCAGAGTGTATAATGATGTGTACCTCTGTGTGGTTTTGGCTCCTCCACACCGACCCCTCCCTCCTCAGTCCTCTCCCCCACCTCCAGGCCTCCCGGCTGGGCTAAAGCTCTTAACACGTCCCCCGACCCCGAGTCATCGTTTGGATCGCTGTCGTCTGCGTCGCTCTCAGAGGCTGTAACACAACATCTGGTTAGAGTGGTCTTTTCCTTCAGCCATAAGTCTAAGAGTCTAAGAGTTAGGACCTTCAGTTTAGATGAAGGTGGTGTTATGCAACACCATGTTTCTTCTCACCGTGTTTGATGCCTCCTCCTCCTCCTCCTCCTCCTCCTCCTCCCAGACCAGCTGAGTATCCTGTGGAGAAACCTCCACCTCCTCCTACTCCTCCTGCTCCCCCATAGTTGTAGGTAGTGAAGCCCTGGAAGTAACCTGGAGGACAAATCAGATGCACCCAAAATATCAGCTGACAGAGTGACATGAGGACAGACAGTCAAACTGTCAATGACTTTCCAGGTTTTCCAGGCTGCTGAATTTACCTCCTCCTCCTCCTCCTCCTCCTCCTGCAGAGCCGGGTCCTCCTCCTGCAGCAGGACCTCCTCCACCTCCTCCTCCTCCTCGGTACAGACCTCCCCCTCCTCCATGACCGCTGAAGTCCTGGAAGTTTGGCAACGTCTTCTGTCTCTTCCTCTGCACCTCCTCCTTATCTGAGCACACAAACAGGTACATTTACATGAGCAGGTGCACAGGTGAGCATCATGTTACCAGAACACTGGGTGTTTGTTGGGTTTATAAAGCACAGAGTTAAATAAGACTCAGTAGGGGGCGGCGTTTACCTCCCCACTCACCTGTTCTACTGTAACATTAATATCACATGATTGGAGGGTGGCAGGTGAAGGGTGGAGGTACCTACAGTATCTATGATCTAAGGGTGCTAGGTGAAGGGTGGAGGGACCTACCTATGATCTGAGGGTGCTAGGTGAAGGGTGGAGGGACCTACCTATGATCTGAGGGTGGTAGGTGAAGGGTTTGGGCTCGCTGGTCTCGTTGTCAGACTTCCTCTTCAGCTGGACAAACACCGACGTCGGCTTCTGCAGGTTCAGGTCCCGATACTTCGGAGTCTTGAACACGATGGCGAACTGACGGCAGAGAACACATCGCCGTGGTAACGTCAGGTTTAATCCGAATCCCAAAAATTATTTGTGAAATATGCAAAATGTTTTTTGAAAATGTTTCCAAAAATACTGAAAAATATTCGAAAAACATCTGAAAATTATTAGTAAAACATGTAAAAGAAATTGGTGATTAATGTCCCAAAATATGTAAAAAATATTCGAAAAAACATCCAAAAATTGTAAATAAAATATATGATTTTTTTTTTGAAAATGTCCAGAAAATATTTGAAAACAACATCTGAAAATTATTAGAAAAATATGAGAAAAAAAGTCCCAAAAATACATGAAAAATATTTGAAAACGTAAAATATGTTAAATAAATAAATTTGAAAAATATCCGAAACAGGTCCTACTAGCACCTTTAACACATAACATTCATACATTAGTCCTTTTAATTAAAGTAAAATAACTAATACTACATGTGTGACTAGTACAAACAGTAGCACTACTAACTCCTGGTACTGACCTGTCTGTGGACGTCTGTAGGGGAGAAATCTCCCAGAGCCTCCCAGGTCATCCCCGAGTCGTCTTCTTCATAGAACCGAACCTGGATGTCATCTAGAAACACACAAACACACACATTTTACACATTTATATCACTTCCATCATCTTCTTTTATTCTCTACGTAGTATTTTTCTTTAATGTCTGAAGACTTTGTAGAGAGTTTATTATTTTAAAGAAAGTAGTGATATTTCTGTTGGTCCAGTAGTTACATTTAGATTCATTACAATTTGGTCTAAAGGGACTGTCTGTAACTTCTTACACGTATAAATCACCCGGATCGGTGTCCCATGCGTGCTCGCGTGTGGCTACGCTGTTCAGACTCAGACTCCAACACAAACTACACGGAAGCACCAAAACCTCTTGGTTGTATCTAGTGAAGTCCGTCTGTTAAACAGTGTTGACCGCAGTCGGAGGACGCGGGGGAGACCGTAGCTTTGGTCTCCAGGACCGGAGTCTCTGCTGTACTCTGCTCCTCTGCTCCTCTGCTTGCCTTCACTCCGCTCGCTCCACCTCTCACGTGCATGAGCGCACACTCCACACTACAGAAGACTACGTAGCTCTGAGAATATCTAGTGAATGTTCAGTGGACGTTTGTGCAGAAATAACTGCTGCAGCTCCTCCAGACCAACAGAGGTTTCCCGTGTCTTATGAAGTGACGGGGCTCCACAGAGAGAAACGTTATCGCCTCCGACCAAAACTCCGACGTCTCCCCCGTTTCCTCCGGCCGCGGTCGGGAGGTTGAGGCGGGAAAAGCCAACACTAGGATCAGCATTGATTCATGGAGAGACCTCCGTCTGGTCAGCTAACATTACTGCCAAGCAGCTGAAATATGTGATATTGTGCTTTTAGCTGACGTGTGTCTCCTCACTGTGTTGAGCGATGCTCCTTCATGTCTATGTAGAGCGAGCACAAGCGCGAGCAACAGGACGCTGACTTTCGTTGACTTAACGGCCACAGGTGTCGCTGTTAACAAGACATTTCTGATTCTTACAAACAGTCCCTTTAAATATGGTATAAAAATCAAAGTTTTCTGCTCAATATAACATCAGACATCAGGGTGCTGTTTTCAGGGTGCTGTGAGCATCTCACCACTGAGCTCCTGCTGTTAATGTTGAATGTAGAAACTAATGTTTGTTGTTGACTTCAGTGTAAATCTGTGAGCGGCTGAACTGGAGGATTACTGTGAGCTGAGTCCAGATCAGATGGTGCTTCTCTGACAACAAACGAACCGAAACAAAGAAGAAGAAGGACACAAACAGAAAACCATCCCAGGCTGAGTCGCTCTCTTGATGCTGAGGGATTTAACATGTCGGAGGGGAATTCCCCGAAGCTGGACTTCCTCCAGGAGAACAGAAAACACTGATCCCACCAGGAAAAACTGTTCACAGATCCACTTCCCTGAATCCAAATACAGCTTCAGGAAAAATACTGGAGTTCAAGAAAATAAGGCCGCTTCAGTTGCTGTAATTTTCTATGATTTAGGGATGTCAATAATTAACCGTTTAATCGTTAACCGACATTAAGCATTTTAACCGATTAACGCTATCAGTAACAACGGTTAGAAGAAATGTTAATAATTAACTAAAAAGCTGAGAAAAACACAGAGGAGTGGCTCGTCTCTTTAAGGAAAAAAGCTGGTCCACCTTAAGAGGCGGACCCAGAGTTGCAAGATACAGGAAGTTGGCAATCAATATCACTCTCCATGGAGTTCGCTCACTCGCTGTCTGTTAGGAAGAGGTGTTGTGTGAAGTGAATGGGTTCTATGGGTACCCACGAGTCTCCCCTTTACAGACATGTACACATACATTTGCATAAAGCAGCATATTTGTCCACTCCCATGTTGATACGAGTATTAAATACTTGACTAATCTCCCTTTAAGGTTCATTTAGAACAGATAAAAAACGTGTGATTAATTTGTGATGAACTATTTTAATCGATTGACAGACCTAGTTTATATATATGTATATACTGTATATGTTTGTCCTGTGTCTATTAAATCCCGTCTCACCTTTCTGGACCTTGTCACAGAGCAGGTAGACCTCCTCTCCTCCGCTCACACAGCCAGCCGTTCGGTCCATCCTCACAATCTTCAGGTTGGAGGCGTTCGGAGCCTCTGAGGGAAGAAACACAGAAACACAGCAGGTCAGAATGATCCGATAAATCGCAGTGATCGTACAACAACCAAAGATCTGACTGGAGCACCTCCACGGAGAGAGGTAAAAATGCTGCTTCAGTAAAAAGATGTTTCACCTTTTAAACTGACAATTTCCTTCTAATCTACATTTAATTTGGACTTCTTCAAGGACTCCAGGGTCCTTCTCAAGGATCCAAAGAAGTTCTACTAAAATATTGGAATAAACCTTTAAACTGGAACATTTGACAGGAATGATGAAGGAAATCTGAAGAACCAGAGGATGAAGTCTTTAGATCATAAAGACCCTGTTATCTTTCCTCTAGCGCCACCCTCAGGACAAACTTCACATGTTCAGCTCTGCTGCTGTTCAGACTCTGACACCAGATACATCATCAGTCTGTCCAACACTTTCACATTGTGGATGTAATGAACTCTGCAGCCTCCAGGGGACAACTGGACTGTTTCTACAAATACTGGATCAAAGAACAGAGGATGAAGCTTGAGTCTGAATCTAAAGTGAAAGTGCAGAGCGGTCCTGAACTGATGATTTTCTTCTTCTTCCTCTGAGAGGAAGCTGCAGCGTACGGAAACCAAACCAGCAGGAAGAGGGAAACGAAACCAGGCGGCCTGACACGACTTCACAATAACCCTCAGCTACAGAGAGACGACCGGGGACGCCAACCTCAGCTACAGAGAATCGACCGGAGATGCCAACATCAGCTACAGAGACGACCGGGGACGCCAACCTCAGCTACAGAGAGACGACCGGGGACGCCAACCTCAGCTACAGAGACGACCGGGGACGCCAACCTCAGCTACAGAGACGACCGGGGACGCCAACACTGTGGAGGGTCTGATCAGAGCTCAATAACGTAGAGATAAAGACACAATAAATGAAGCAAAGTCCAGCTCTACAAAGACATGATTGGACTGATTGTATCAGCCGATCCATCATGGTTCAATATTCAGCACTGATCCATGATAGTTCTGTGTATCAGGGTTCAGTTATATATATGAAGTACAGCTCGCAGCAGGCCAACATCACACACTAACAGATTAAAACACTTCTGTCCTCTGATAAAAACAAATATAACACCGAGCACAGCTGCTTACAGAAGAAAACTTACAAACAAAATATCCGAAAATGTATTAGTAAAATATGTGCAAAAAATTTTGGAAAATGTTTGAAAAATACGTCAAAAATATTTAAAAAAAAATAAAAAAAATGATTAGTAAAATATGTGAACAGAAATGGGCAAAAATGTCCGAAAAATATGTGAAACATTTCTAAAACACATTTGAAAAATAAAAAAAAAAAGTGAAAATTTTCTGAAAATTCTTAGTTAAATGTGTGGAAAAGAATTGTCAGATATGTCTGAAAAATATGTGATAAAATATAAAAAAAAATATTTGTAGAATATGTGAAAAACAAATAGGGAAAAATGTCCCAAAAATATCGGAAAAATATCCAAAGAATTCTGAAAAATGTCAGAAAATTATTAGTAAAATATGTGAAAAAATGTCCAACAAATGTGCGAAAATATTTTGAAAAATTTCTCCTTGAAGTATCTTACTATAGAAATACCATTAAAACACGACAGTGACGTATGAGGTCTGTAAAACTGGCCCCTTTAATTAAACTTTTAACACTCAGAATGATTAATAAGAGAAGAGAGGAGCGCTGATGTGAGAGCAACAGATGACAAAACACTGCTTGTTCAGATTTTTCCTCGCCACACAGACGAGTCTCTCTACCAGGTGGAAAATATGACTATATCATATATAAAATATGACCGAGGGGATGCACGCAAAAGCCGACGAGCACAATGTGAAACTAAACAACAATCTTATTGTGGTTACATACCAGATTAATAAAATACAGATTTAACTCCAGTCTGAGACCTTAAACCAGTCGGATCAGTGAATGAGCGAGCAGCCTAAAGAAGGAAGCTACGAGCTAGAACCACAAAGAGCTATAAAGCTACAAAGCTACATAACTACAAAGCTACAGAACTACAGAGCTACAGATCGGCCTACAGACGTGTGGATGTGTGACTGAGTTGAGACTCACTACTGTCGTAGATCGGTTCAGACACGGCGGGCTCCAGCCGCCTGGAGAAACCTCCGTCACTGTCGGGGAGGAACGCCGTGAACATGAGCCGGACCACGCTGAGGTCCATTTCTTTAGCCTGAAGAGACGCCGCGTTGCTGATCACGCTGCGCTGGTGGTCTGAAGACAAAGAGAGAGACAGAGGGGGACGGACATATTTACATTCATCTAAAGATTAGAGAAAATCCCCCAAAATAATAAGACAGACAGAAAATAAAGACATGGTTTGTCAGGTCAAGATGGCGGACGCACGGATCACATCTCAAAAAATGTCCCCAGTTTTCAAAAAACGTCCTCACTTTCCTAAAATGTCCTCACTTTCCTAAAACAACCTCACTTTCCTAAAAAGTCCAGTTTTTCTAAAATGTCCTCAGTTTCCTAAAATGTCCTCACTTTCCTAAAACAACCTCACTTTCCTAAAAAGTCCAGTTTTTCTAAAATGTCCTCAGTTTCCTAAAATGTCCTCACTTTCCTAAAAATGTCCTCAGTTTCCTAAAATGTCCTCACTTTCCTAAAAATGTCCAGTTTTCCTAAAAAGTCCTGACTTTCCTAAAACGTCCAAATCCACCTTCCAATCCGTCCTCTGAAGGTCTGAAGGTCTTAACTCTGACCCGGTCCCCTCACAGTCACCTGTACAGGATCACACACAGTGAGCAGGACTGACCCGTGAGGTCTCGGGGGACGCGGACTTCCCCCTGCAGGGCGTCCACCTCGGGGTGGATGGAGACGCCACAGTTGTATCCCAGCCTGAAGGCCTCGATCATCCTCTCCTCCAGAGTCTTCGCCACGTTCTTCTTCGTCACATGGAGGATGCCCAGGTTAGGAAAACTGACACAAACACACCTGTGAGTCTCACACCTGGCAGGGTTCTACTGCATTTACTGGTTTTCTACTGTATCTACTGGGTTCCTACTGGACTCTACTGTCCTCTGTGTGTCCTACAGACCTGATGTTGGAGTCTTTGGGCTGGAGGTCGGTGATGCAGACCCCTTTGTCGCACTGTTTTCCCACCAGACTGTGAGCGTGGAGCTGAGGGAGGGGGGGCAGCGCCGTCACCAGCTGGACCACCACGCGGGCCGGACCCTGGTAGTTACTGATCTGAAACACAGACGGGCTTATTGACACTTTATTTTAATAAATCAAACTTTGTCCGCGGCAAAACAATTGGACTTTTTTACATTATTGTCCTTGATGTTTTAACAATCACCCTTCAAGTAGATGTGACCTGGAAAAAACTGAGGATGTGATCTAAACTGATCCGGTTCTAGGTCCAGGCTGGATCCATATCAGCTCAGAGAACTAGAAGACCTGATGGTTGAGATCTGCCTTCAAGCCTCAGTCTGAAGTTTATGTTCAAAGGTTCAGGATCAAAATCAATGCAGCAGAACCAGAGATGGCCTCTTTTTTTAATTCCACACATTCTTCTTTCTTAGATCTGATTTCAGATCAAAGCCAACATTTTTTGGATATTTTTCAATACTTTTTCAGATATTTTACTAATAATTTTCACTTATAATTTTCAGACATTTTCAGATATTTTTCACATATGTCTGATCAGTCTTTGATGCTTTTAGCTTGTAGAAAGACCTCTTTACTAATAGATGTTATTTTGTTTACATTTTTCGCATATTTTTCAGACATTTTCTCAATAAACTTTCTGAACTGTAAAACATCAGCAAATGAAACTTTAGAAACAGATAGTGAATGCATGAAGGAGACAAAAACATATTATAACTGGAGGTTACTGCATTTATAAATCCAGTGCAACTGAAAACCAAATCATATATTTATCTTTTTTAATTCTTCTTCTTCTTCATAGTTAATTTTATATTCTTTAGTTGTCTGTGAAGTGTCTCCTACACACGCTGATTTACATGTTATCTCATAATGTTATCTCACTGGTACCGAGCTAATTTACATAAAGGAAATCAGATGTAAAAAATATGTTCCTCCTGTGTGTGTGTTTGTGTGTGTGTGTGTGTGTGTGTGTGTGTGAGAATCGTGTCACTGCAGGTATTTTGCCTGCAGGAACGTTGCAACCGCCGCAGTAAATAAACACGAACACCACTTCCTCTTCCCGGTTCTGTCGGCCAATCGAAGCGCTCCGGCAGCACAGACCCACCAGTTCCTAGAAACACGCCGGGTGCTGGTGTTTACTGGTTTCCTGGCTTTAACATGTTCACACTAAATATCTGTATTATCCGAAACAGCCGAGTGGATTCTGATCACTAGCTGCTACGAACACCTTCTGCTGAAATCTGATCATGATGCAGTAAAACACACAAACTTTATCTTTAAGCATAAAATGTGAAGAAGTGACGATCAGATCTAAATCACACACCAGGACGGGTTTATATTAAGAGAAAGAAATGAGTCCTAACTGACCAAAAGCTCTCAGAGTGACGATGACTTTATCTGGATTTTAGCTCTTTTGAGTAAAACACTTTACCAACTTTCATAACCTGTGAAATGACTTTTTCTATTTTTTTCACATATTTTACTAATAATTTTTGTACATTTTCCACTAAATTTTCAGATATTTGGGGATATTTTTCTGATTATTTCCGAATGTTTTTCGTGCTTTTATCTTGTAGAGAGTCCTCTTTACTAATAGATGTTATTTAGTTTAGTACATGGAGAACAAGACGCTGTCTCTTCTCTTTCAGACTGAGAAGTGAAAGAGACGTCGATCCCTCTGAGCACCAGTTGAATCAGAACAAAAAAAAATCAGCAGTCATTGGTAAAAGAAACTGGAAGCTGAGCATCAAAATGTGAACAGGTTCCTGTTTCAGTGTCAAGGTCACAATAATGCAGCCTAGAACAAGCTGGAAACAACAGCCTGAAAACGACCGATAAGTCCACTAACCGACTAAGTGGGGGGACGCCCTACTAACAACAACAACAAATGAGTCCAGAAACATGAATCTAACAGCACAGACTGCTGAGTGGAAACATTTTGTAAATGTCCCTTTATGTTTCTGCAGCAGTCAGCAGTCTGTGGCCGTCACTGAGCCACGAGGAGTCGTCTGGATGTGAAGTAAGACGGCGACGTGTCGGTCACAACAAAGGGTTAAAACATGGTGTGGGTATTTCTGGGCCAGAGTGGGTGCTCGCCGCCCCACGCAGATATTACACCTCTGGAGGATGTTTCATCTCCGAGCTGAAACTCAACACCTTTCCTGTTTGTGACGCAGCTCTGCTTCCTTGTAATTACATGTGGGTGGTGGGTGACATGGGAGGAAATTCCCAACAGACATGAAACAGCAGAGGTGTGTGTGTGTGTGTGTGTGTGTGTGTGTGTGTGTGTGTGTGAGATGGTATAAACCAGGGCAGGTCCAGACCAGCAGAAGATTCTTTAACCCAGAACTCAACTGGTCTCTGCAGAGACTTCTACCGATATCAGCTGTACAACGACAGAAACACGCTGCCAAAGCTGCACTATTCACCACATTATTTCAATATACTGTCTACTGTATATCATTTATTTATTTATTTATTTATTATCAGAATGAGAAGAATGATTAAGAAAGTTCTGATTGGCATCTGGAGGACTAACATCCTAACTGCTAGGGCTGTAGCTAATAGGGATGTCCAGAAATGTAGTAGTCGACACCAGTACCAGTGAAATGCCGATAGCATTTGTTGGCGTTTAGCCTTTCAAAAACTACTTACTGTGAAATGTGTCTAGAGCCAAGCATCGAGTTCAACATGTATGAAGAATAAAGTTTCTGATAATAAATGAATAATGAAGGAATAGTTACTGTGTTCATATCAAGCGTTTCTTTTAGGGGAATTCCTATTTTCTCTCCAACATTTATAACCAAATTACAGACTTCAAACTTCAGAAGAAATTATTGGGAAATTACAGATCTGTAAAATAATCATCTACCAGCTTCTGGAAAACTTCAGAGATACAAAGTGAAGCAGAAAACAATGTGACGGGTAATTTAAGGGCATAAATGATGGATTTTAAGGGAAAAATATCACATATTTCTGATGAAGACGTCGTGACAGAAACAACATCATCATCATTATCATCATCATCATCATCATCGTCTTCCCACTGGTCCGACCAGAACAACAGGAGGGGTTTTCCCAGTCTGAAGTCTCAACATGCAACACATTCATCTAAACACACAGAGACTTCCTGCTTTGATCTGATGACTTCATCTCTTTCATGACAGAAAATATCCACCTGAACACGTCAATAAACACTTACGTTTTTTACGTGAAATTAAAGATTTGCTCCAGCTCTGCTTCTCATCTCGATCACGTCCAAAAATTAGCATTTTAATGCAAAATCTAATTTCTTTATCCAGAAATTGTGTCTAAATGTTTCACCTTCATCCAGGTTAAGAACAAATTCTGTTATTTTGAACATTTTTTCTAGAAAATCCCAAAAATAATTGAATCCAGAATGAAAAACAAATGATTTCTCATCACTGGCCGACTGTATTAGATGTTATGACAAGAGCTGCAGCGATTAGTCGACTAATTGATCGATTGATTAATCGTTAAAGGAATTTTTCATGCTTTTCTCCATTTCATATTATATTAAACTGAATATCTTTGGAGAAAACAAGACATTTTTATGTCACATTCACACCAAGAGCGAAGCGAATTTTCACAAGTTGGACCGCCGGTATCATCCATGTTCATTCGCTCTAGATGCGCCGGAGAGGAGGAGCTTGTCTCCATAGATACCAACAACTTCTCTTTCCTCCATTTCCTCCATCAACCATGGAAGAAATAACCTCTGTAGCTGCTATGTACATGTTGGTGAAGTCCCAGATATGTCAGAAAACCAAACGCAGTCGTGTCTGGGTTCATAACGTCACCCGGCGGCGAGCTGTATTCACATACAGTGTCATTGCCTGACTGTATCTAGCAGCCACACGTCTCTACTGCGGTATGAACCCGAAATAAACAGATTGTGCTGTGATTTAATATCAATAAACAGATCAAAGTGATGCCGAAACAACAACATAATGATGTTGATTAGTAAAAAGTCTGAATTCATGCTTTGTCAGGTCCGTTACCATGACAACAAGCAGACAACTTTTAAAATGCTTGTTTTCTGAATGGAGTCTGGATGGATAAGTGTCAGGCTATGCAGCTGCTCCAACACTCAACATAAAGTCATCTAGAGACGTCGTTGTTTCTACCAGAGACAGTCTGTGGTTTCTGGTCTCTGTACAGATATGATGGACTATCGTCGCTCTGGGTGACCACAGACACATACAAGATTTATATCCTCCATTTCTGATTCAACAACGTCAGGACGACAGTGACATATCCTGCGAATATGCGATTTCACGCGTATGTCATATGTTTGCGTCGGGCATTTGTGTCACCCGGCGTGAATTTGCGTCTATTTACCTCTTTGCATTGACTTTGTATGTAATCATGCCGCGCAGAAAGTTCGCTTCGCACTTGGCGTGAATGCGCCACAAGATTCCACCTCGGACTTTGAGAGACTGGATGGACATTTTATAAACAACTAATTTAGAAACTAAATCTGAGGATTCATGGATAATGAAAACAATCATTAGTTGTTACGCCACTTGAGAAGAACATCTGTTGGGACGTGTCTATAATCTGTATTGACGTAAATCCAGTTTCAGATATATTTCTGCAGTAAAGAGCAGTAACATCAGACTGCAGCAGGAATCTGGGGATTTCCCGTCTCCTCTGGTTTTAGTCGGAACATGTGGGAGCTTCAGCCTCCAAACACCAACAGAAACAACATGAACTGTAGCTCATACAGACAACAGCACACAGAGGGGGGGGCGGGCAGAGTTCCTCAAACCACACGGGGTCGTCTGATATGCAGACAGGGATTGTGGGAGATTTCTAAGACTGACATGATGGTATTTTTGGTTGACTATAAATCAAATATATAATTTGAAGTCCCTCCCCTTTACAGGGAAACACAAACGTCAGGTCAGCGCTGAGTTTCTGAGTGGTGAACAGAGAGGGCGAGGGTTACCTTGACGGTGGGGTAGGTCTTCCTGTTCTTCTCGCTGGAGGCTCCTGGCAGACCGCCGTGGGACGGACCTTCACATCCGTACCTGAACCTGAAGCCACGCTGTGGAGACAAACAGACACACAAACAAGGTCATAAAAACAGAACTGACAACAAGAACACAAACAGCTGATACATGTCGAACATCTCTTGTAGCTGCGTCATGTTTCAGATCCCGTTTCTCTCCACACAGCGTTTGTTTTTAGGTTGATGGTGAGTTAGTTCAGTTTTAATGTAGTTTGATATGATGATATGTAGTTTCAGCATTGACTTTGTGATGTGCGTATGTCACATCACAATGATGTGATTATCACGGAGTGTCTATGAGTTCAGGCCGTAGGAGGAGGAGGAGGAGGAGGAGGACAGGTGAGTCTCACCTGTTTGGGCTGCTCCACGATCTGCAGGAACGGTCCGTCCACTGAAAACACACAGAAACAAATTCACCATCAACAAACACTCGGAGCTATTAACACCGTTATACAGTCATTTAATCGATTAGCTACCAACACAGAAACACATCCCACTCACTACACATCTATCTTACTAACATATTAAACCAAACATTAATACATTTTAATAACCAAGTGGAATAATCCTTATAAGATAAGTTTTATGTTATTAGTTAATGTGTAAAAATGATCAACTGATAAATCATTAACACAGTTTTAAACTCAAAGGTCAAGTCGAGCTCTGATTTAAATGTAAATTGAATAACTCATACTGTAAGTTAAAAAAATAATAATTAATCACTAAAATAGTCTTTTATTCCATTAGTAACCTTCATATAACCTCCAAGTGTTGATAAATAACGGTTTATAGACATTATTTACATTATTATATTCACTTACTTTATTGAATTCAAGTTGTAAGTTTTGCTATTTTATGAATTAATTAATTATTTTTATTGTCATCATCATTTTTATTTGTGTGCATTTCTCTCAAATTGCTAAATTGTTGAATATTTTTTGTCTTTTCTGCTGTTTTCACGTCTAAACTTATTCTGTCTTATTGTCATCTGTGAAGCACTTTGAACTGCCCTAACCTGGATGAAAGTTTAATTTCCTGACTTAAATCATAATTTTCTTTCTTTATATTAAAAACTTTTGTGAAATAATAATAATAAAAAATACCAAAAATAATAAAAATTCAAAATAAGATACCAAAGTTACCCTTTAATTAAAATGTAATATTTGTACATCGTGGTACTGGTACTCTAACTGTAGTAAAAGGTGTGAGTGCTGACCTCCTTTACTACGGTCTGCTGTTAGTGCTGGAGGAGCTGAAGCTGCTTCTACTGATGAATCACATGAATCATGTAAATGTAAAGAGTTCTATCTTTACTTCAGACTCAAACAGGAAGTGAGAGCAGAGAGACGGCGTCCCACAGTCACCACAGAGGACAGACAGCGACACGTCATGAAACTCACCTTTCACTTTAGCTTCATCACACGGGAGGTTTTATATTTACACATATTCGTTTTACAAAGAGAAAGTTGAGTTTCTGATGTTTTTATTCCACAGCTGGTTCATCCCAAAATGCTTTAAATGATTTACTCCACTACATTAATCTGACAACTTTAGTTACTTTACTGATTTTGAGTTTAAGTTTATGTTTAGTTATAAATTAAACTCCCCAACAGTTTATACAAGTAGAGCTGAAACCATTAGTCCATTTATCTATTACCCCATTAATCAATTAGTTAATTAATCAATTAGTCGATTGACAGAAAATTAAAGTGAAACTATTGTGATGGGGATTTTTTTTATGTAAAAACATTTTCAGCTTCACAATGTAAAAATTGCTGCTTTTCCTTTTAATAATTGTAATAATTGACATTTTTCACTAATCTTTTCACATATTTTACAAATCCTTTTCTGACATTTTTCACATAGTTTTGGGATATTTTTCACAATTTTTTTCACATATTTTATTAATAGTTTTTCACATATTTTATTAATAATTTTCAGACATTTTTGGGATATTTTTCACGTGTTTTTCGGACATCTTTTACTAACATTTTTCACATATTTTACTAATAATTTTCGGAAATTTCTGATATTTTTCAGACATTATACTAATAATTTTTCAAAAATCTTTCGTATATTTTTCACTTATTTCTTTTCACATATTTAACTTATAATTTTGGATATTTTTCATATTGTTTTCGGATATTTTTCAAAAATGTTTCACTTATTTTACTAATCATTTTCCGACATTTTTGGGATATTTTCAGTAATTTTTTCACATATTTCACTCATAATTTTCGGACATTTTCAGATATTTTCCGGTCATTTTTCAAAAACAAAATTCACATATTTTACTAATAATTTTCGGACATTTTCACATATTTTTTTGGACATTACTCACTATTTTTTTCCACATATTTTACTAATCATTTTCGGATATTTTTCATATCGCTTTTGGAAATTTTTCACAAATTTTTCCACATATTTTCAAGACACATTAAATGAGTTATCTAATGAATTATCAGTCTTGTGTGTAAAGACAAACATTTAGCACTGTGTAAATGGTTTCCATCAATCATGTCAGAAAGTAAACATAGAGTAGCCGGTATTTAGGATTGTAATACCTGAGGAGGGAGGGCCAAACAGAACCACAAGACGTTTTTAATGTGGGACAACAGGTTTAAAGATAACTGAGCTGTGATCACAACATGATACTCTGACATGTTGACATTAAAGGAAACAAAGTGCTCTCTGAAACTAGATCCATCAGTCAAAGCTAATGATTGAACACTGAACCAACAGTTAGATAAAGACATTAATAACAGCAGCAGGTGTGAAGGTGAAACTCTCACCTGTCCTCAGGGAGGCGGTCTGAGACATCGCAGGGAAATGATGTGAAAACTCCCACGACGGATCCATCATGTCAAAAATCTGAAAGAAGAATTCGGACATGAAGTCAGGACGCTGTGAGGTGAAGACGCTCCACACCAAAAGCAACATTAGTCCATTAATCAATTACTCCATTTATCAATTATTCCATTAATCAATTATTCCATTAATCAATTAATCAATTACCCCATTAATCAATTATTCCATTAATCAATTAATCCATTAATCAATTAGTCGATTGAGAGAAAATTAAAGTGAAACTATTTTGATGGTAATTTTTCATGTAAAAACCCTTCATGGTTCTAGCTTCACAAATGTGAAAATTTGCTGCTTTTCCTTTTAATTATTGTAATAATTGATATTACACTATTTTTACCACATATTTTACTAATAATTTTTCGGATATTTTTCACATAGTTTTTGGATATTTTCACAAATTTTACTAATAATTTTCCAACATTGTTTGGTTATTTTTCACGTATTTTTCTGACATTCATCACACATTTTTTCACATATTTTTACAAAATTAACAAAATTATTTTCACATAATTTTCAAATTTCTTCAGACATTTTTCACTATTCTTTTCACATATTTGTTTTATTTTCTAGTCTTTTTTTCATGTTTCAATGCAAATTTAATTGACTGTTGCTTTTTATATCTTTATTTTCTCTACTGTGTTTATTGTTATGCACCAAAACTACTATAGAATACGGTCTAAGACTCGCTCTATATATAAAACGTCTCGAGATAACTAGTGTTATGATTCGACGCTGTATAAAAATAAATTGAATTGAATTGAACCAAAACACCAACACAAATTCCTTGTGTGTGAAAACCTGCTTGGTAATAAATCTGATTCTGAGAAGATACGTATACAGACTACTGTTTAATCAGTAGTATTTCTATATGAATATATAATATAATAACGTAGTCCATACTTAGGTCATGTGATGTGATTTGAGCAAACTCCATTCAGTGAATAAAGACTGTGAGATGTGGTTGAAAGCTCCAAAAAAAAGCTAGTAAGTGAACCTTAGATTATGTTATTTCTAAAAGGTCAAGACTCAACTTCAATACTTAAATCTATCGTACATTAATTCTCATTCGCAGTATTCATATTTTTTGTAACTTTGCACCGCCCTGACTGCAGGAACGTGATTATCTGAGCGGTTTCTTTCACACAGTGAGTTTGTATTTCAGCGTAACGAGTTTTAAGAGTCTTTGAGAATGAAACGTTTGGTTTCTGGTTCTGGATCAGGGCTACGACTTTTATTATAACAACATATTTACTCATTATAATGAGATATCTCCATCTGGTTATAACACAACATTTATTTTGCTGCTGTACAAACAGAAGAAGGACATTTAGAGGTGAGTTTACCTGGTTGGAGGTATGAAGGTAGTGGTCGTCTCCAGCCATGGTGTCTGCAGGTCAAAGGTCAAAACACTTCAATTATACCGACAGTGTAACAAGCAGAGGAACTAAATACAACGTCTGGTGACCTAATTATGATCATAATGATGTAAGCAGCCAACCACTAATATAAAACAAACATTTATTACTCTTCATATAATTTTTAAAAGCCTAAAAATTACACCTAAATATTAAATTCCCTAAATTACTGGAGTAAATAATATAATATAAAATAATATATATAATATAAATAATAAATGTATAATATAATAATATTTCTGTATTAATTATACAAGACATTTTACTACAACAAATATAATATAAATATAAAATATATTATATATAAGTATATGTATTTTTTTAACAATATGTAGATCTGTCGAATAAATATGTATTATCATTATTATTATCTATCAATAAGCCTCAGTGTAACATGCAGTACTACAGTGATAAATACAAAGTCTGATGAACTAATGATGATGATAATGATGTAAGCAGCCAAACACTAATATAAACAAACATTTATTACTCTTTATTATATTATCAATTTATAATAAAAGCCTAAAACACTCAACAAACTAGAGTAAAGAATTGGGTAAATTAATTTTAATTACAACATTTCTGCACAATGTATGTCTGACAATAAATATGTACTATAATTATTATTATTATTATTATTAATTTATAAATAATCCTTCTGACACTTATTGCTGTTTGGCACCTGTTAGCTAGCTCTGTGGCTAACAGTTAGCTACCAGTTAGCTAGCCCTCTGGCTACCAGTTAGCTAGCTCTGTGGCTAACAGTTAGCTAGCTCTGTGGCTAACAGTTAGCTAGCTTTGTGGCTAACAGTTAGCTAGCTCTGTGGCTAACAGTTAGCTAGCTCTGTGGCTAACAGTTAGCTAGCTCTGTGGCTAACAGTTAGCTAGCTCTGTGGCTAACAGTTAGCTAGCTTTGTGGCTAACAGTTAGCTAGCTCTGTGGCTAACAGTTAGCTAGCTCTGTGGCTACCAGTTAGCTAGCTCTGTGGCTAACAGTTAGCTAGCTCTGTGGCTAACAGAGTCAAACTGCTACCTGTCAATGCTAACTGGGAGCTAGCCATGCTACCGTTAGCCCCCGTAGGTTCCGTATGAGGAGAACGTGAAACCAGACTCCGTTCAGATATCAGCCAGTTTAACAGTTTAACAGTTCTCTCACTCTAAACACCAGGAACTCAAACTACAGGACATACACTACAACATTTAGAGTCAAAGTGATCCTCTCATGTTTTCAGCTACTTGTCAAATCAATACAACAGTTAAACCTAACTTAAAGTTTAATATGTTTAAGTCTTTTACTTCCAAGAACACGCGGACTGCCGCAGGAAACCCAGCCAGCGAAGCCAACGTTACTTATAATGTTATAGTAACGTTATAGTAACATAAACCCTCATTTAAGGACTTCATGGTGGATACATTAAAGCCGAATTCATCATGTTGTGTCATATATACACTACATACCTTTATTGCTGATGTAAGACATTCTCAAGTTTGCTGACAAGAAAGAAACCTTCAAGTTCCCATTTTTAACACTGAGTCTGGTGAGAGGTTCAGTAGAGTTACCTGTCTGATGAGGAAGTGAGAAGACAACAAAGCGAGCTGCTGCTGTAGTAACGAAGTCACTGAAGTTACAGGTCACAAGTTTAGCTTTACTAGAGGGTAGTTCGGGTGTTCTTACCTGGTTAGCTCGCTCGGGTTAACGGTGGTCGGATGAACATGAACTATGAGTGACAGTCCTAACCCAGGTTAGGTTATTAGGGTTAGTTAGCTGGATCCATCTACTACTACCAGAGTTTAATTACGTCATGACGCACCACGACGTCATCCCAGGTAATGAAGAGATGCTGAGTTAATCCTGCAGAGTAAAGGTGATGTTTATCCCCAGAGAGCAGCAGCAGCTGGAGTCCAGCAGGTGAAGTTTAGTCTCAGTTTGTTCATAAACTTCATTTCCTTCCCTACTGGAAATTCCCTGTGACGTTTAGAGAGGCGGTGAAACACGAAGAGGTCTTACTCTGAGGATGATTACAGTGACAGAGACATTAATGCATTTTTTCTTATTAATTTAATTTTAATTCTCGCGAAGTTCCACATTCACAAGTGTAAATTTACCCCAAAAAAGCCTAATTTCTTTGTATTTATGAAAGAAATGGGATTATATCTGTCAACAATTTCTTGCTCACATAACAAAAAAGCAATGAAAACAATGAATGTACGCAATATCTTTAATGTTTTTAAGGGAAATTATTGTCATACTCTTGCATGGTCTTTTTATATTATTATCTATTTATTTATTTTTATTGTGTTTTTTTATTTTATGTTTGTTTTGTTTCATTTCTGTTGTCCTTTTATGTTTGACACAGCTCTTCGTTTATGTTTTCGCTATGCTTTTGTATGTAGATGTTTTTAATGTTTCCTGCTGTTACTATATATACTGTAATTTAAAAAAAAAAAAAAAAAAAGGTCTCACTCTGAGGACAAAACATTATCTTTATTTTATATTTTATAAATTATGACCTTTCTTTGTATTACAGAACAGGAAATGAACACCTGTTTACACTTACAGGTAAATTTAATCATGTCATAAACAACATTACGGCAGCGTATTACTGCCACGACAGAAAAAGAAACACGGGCCAGCATCACGTTATTACCACATGAAACTTTTGAAGCTTTTATTGTCGTAACAACAACTTCTTGTTATAACAAGATGTTTTCACATTATTATGACTAGAAAATGTTCTTGTTATTAAAAGAAATTTCCATGTTATTACAAGATTTTTTCATGTTATTACGACAATAAAAGCTTCTTGTTATAACAAGAAATTTTCATGTTATTACAACAGCAAAAGTTTCTTGTCATAAGCAAATATATCCTTGTTATAACAAGATGTTTTCACGTTATTACGAAACGATGTTGTAATAACATGAAAAACATCTTGTTATAGCAACATTAAACTCACAGGTGCAAGGATATATGTATATACTCTAGTCATATGAATTTGATTTAGCCTTTGGTATCTTTTGCTTGTGTAAAAAAAATGTTGTGTATACATTTTTTAAATGACTTTCTTTTTCTTTTTTAAAGAAGTATTTTTCTTGAGCTCAGAGGAAAATTATGGCTGTGTAATAAGATATGTTTGTAAAGTAAAGGATTTTCCAGGTGTCATTTTTAGGAGCGAGTACAGTACAAATTACAATATTTCCCTCTGAGATGTACAGTAGTGGAGTAGAAGTATAAAGTAGCATAAAAAAAAGATTGTACTGAAGTACAGTAGTTGAGTAAATATACTTATTTGCTGTACTTATTATCAGTGGGCTGAGCTGAAGTCCCTGAGGAGCTCCAGTCTGATGAGAAGACATCATCGAACATTAGCAGAAGTGCAGAGTGGATCCTCCTGTCAGTTATAGACCATCTTTGGTGTAGGCTGAGTAGTTGACCTTCTGCCTCCTGCTGGTGAAACCCAGCAGCATCACAGCTCCCAGTCTGACACAAACACTTGTGAAACCCAGCAGAACCACAGCTCCCAGTCTGACTAAACACTGGTGAAACCCAGCAGAACCACAACTCCCAGTCTGACTAAACACTGGTGAAACCCAGCAGAACCACAGCTCCCAGTCTGATATAAACACTTGTGAAACCCAGCAGAACCACAGCTCCCAGTCTGACACAAACACTTGTGAAACCCAGCAGAACCACAACTCCCAGTCTGATATAAACACTGGTGAAACCCAGCAGCACCACAGCTCCCAGTCTGACATAAACACTGGTGAAACCCAGCAGAACCACAGCTCCCAGTCTGACATAAACACTGGTGAAACCCAGCAGAACCACAGCTCCCAGTCTGACATAAACACTGGTGAAACCCAGCAGAACCACAGCTCCCAGTCTGACTAAACACTGGTGAAACCCAGCAGAACCACAGCTCCCAGTCTGACTAAACACTGGTGAAACCCAGCAGCACCACAGCTCCCAGTCTGACATAAACACTGGTGAAACCCAGCAGCACCACAGCTCCCAGTCTGACTAAACACTGGTGAAACCCAGCAGCACCACAGCTCCCAGTCTGACATAAACACTGGTGAAACCCAGCAGCACCACAGCTCCCAGCCTGACTAAACACTGGTGAAACCCAGCAGCACCACAGCTCCCAGTCTGACTAAACACTGGTGAAACCCAGCAGAACCACAGCTCCCAGTCTGACATAAACACTGGTGAAACCCAGCAGCACCACAGCTCCCAGTCTGACATAAACACTGGTGAAACCCAGCAGAACCACAGCTCCCAGAAATATTAGTATAGAAGTACATAAAGTAGTAGAACATGGAAATACTCAAGTAAAGTACAAGTACTTCAGTAAATGTTACTTTCCTGTTAAACAGTTAGAAGATAAATGCAGACGTCAGCAGTTAAAGGAGAAATCAGACAGAAACACAAAGTGTTTAGTTCTTAGATGGTCTTTAGTTTATTCTGATTAAACACATATAAGAATCAGTTATTTAAACATATATACTGTGAATATATATATATATATGTACTATATATTTAGCTTTAGTTGTTACAACATTCATAATAACCTGAACGTCACATCTAAGAGCATCTGTGAAACAATTAGTGCAATTTACAGTTAAAACTTTACAGTTCAAACTAAAAAACAACAAAACAGCTTCTGTCTGCAAAAATATACATAAAATCATCTATTCAATAAAAGCTCAGGTCATAAAACTGAACGTCGTTACAGCAACAGAAGAATCTAGAGGACGTCTGGAGGCACGTTAGCTCACACACACGTTAACACACACACATGTTAACAGACACATATATGTTAAACGTCAGAGCACTGAGGGTGTCGCAGCGTTTGGATGAGGCACTACGCCGACCTCCACCTGGTCAGGTGGGTCTGACGCTACGAGGCACGACGGACGCAGAGAAGCAGAAAACATCAGCACGGTTTTAACATTCAACTACAGATAAAAAGTCGTTTATGGCATCGACGGAGAAAAACACATTTAGGATTAACAAGAAGTTACTGTTTTGGATGAAAGAGGAAATAACAAGTGTTTTAGTCTCTGATGTTCTGCAGCTTCAGATGTTTAATTCAAAACAACCAAACTTTAGTTTAGTGGAGATTCAAATCAACCAAATCTGAGTCTAAAGTGATTCAGCAGACATGTAGAATATCTCCATTTGATGGAATGATGCAGGAATAACAAACATAAAGTTTTGGGTTCTTATAATCTCATAAACTGGAGTTTGTTCTCTATTCAAGCATAAAATTAGCTTTTTATTTTCCTGATCCTTTTTGGCCTTTTGGGAACTCCTTTTTCAGGCAACCAGCAGATTGATTATCTAGAAATTTGGCCATTTTTAACACAATTTTCCATTTAATGTCATCATCCATGTTTTGTTGTTACTAATCAAGTCGTTAGAGGTGAAAACACTTTGAGCGTCTTCGATGGTGAAACATCAGCTGCAGGATCTTGTCTGCTGTTTTTGGTTTGAGGACGAGGCGGCTGGTTGTGCATCTTTTAGCTCGTTTACTTCACATTCCTGCAAATTACAGCATCAGTTTTTAGGTTGATTTCAGTAAATCTTTTATAAAATTCAACTTGCAGAGAAGCGAAATGTCTTGTCACTTTTTGTTTTAAGTTATATTTAGGGCTGTCAAAGTTAAAGCGATAGTAACGCGTTAACGCAAACTCGTTTTAACGCCACTAATTTCTTTAACACTTTAATGCAACTTGTGAATTTTAGGTTGTAGCGGCTCAGTTTTAAAGCTTAAGTGAAGATGCTGGTATCATATGAAACTAGAAAAACCTGATGAATCCATCGGTACCAACCATGTCATACTAGCTTGTTGGGAAGGATTTTTTTTTTCGAACATTTTTTGGGACAATTTTCAGACTTTTTTTCTGCCTTTCTCCAGACTTTTTTCGGACATTTTTTGTAAAAATGTTTCTGACTTTTTTTTTGACATTTTTCATACTTTTCTGCCACCTTTTTCCTGACATTTTTTCGCCTTTTATTTTGCACAATTTTTGAACTTTTCTTTGGCCTTTCAAATTTTTTCTGGATATTTCTTTCTGAATTTTTTCCGCCTTTTCGGACATTTTTCTGATTTGTTTTTATATAGTATAGTTTTAAGTTATATTATCATATCACGGAGCTCAAATGTCCTGAAAGGTGTTATTTTTATATCCTTTGCAAACAAGAAATTAACTTGTGTGCAAAAAAAAATAAGAAAATACAATCTTTTAGGACTTCATATCATCTGGTGGTAATGCACTTATGTGGAGGGACTTTTTAAAACACTTCTGGTGCATTTAAGGACACTGAGATTTTACAGCTTACAGCAACATTTCTAATGTCAAACAAGAGTTAATTACTATTTATATGATGTCTGCTTCGTTTGTCTCGTCTGCTTGATTTTCCAAAAAATGGAACAATGATGTTACAACAAAATAAAGATTTTGGATGCAAAGAAATACCTGCAAAATAACTATATGTGCACCACCTTTTCTTTGAATTGTTTTTGCCTGTTTGCCACTACAAAGAAATAACCCAGTTGGAGCTTCTTAATGCACCAAAGAGGAGTTTTCAAAACCTTTAAATGTCCCTAAACGTCTCTGCAAGTTGATTTTCATAGAACTGAAGTGAAACCAATGACTCTCCAGCAGGAAGGAATTCTAAAGAAATGAATAATATTATTTGGAAAACGTTGAGCAGGAAGGTGACGTAAATTCATTTAACTGTTTAAAACATGTAACAGCAGCAGCCGTGGTTGTGTAACAGCGACAGACTGACTCATTAGTGTGAACGGAGACGAGAGAAAACGCTGCTGTAAATACACAAACACTCAGAACTACAGTACTTCATGCATGTAATAAAACACTGTGTACAGATACTACAGCTACATGTCAGTACACACAGTACTGTCGACCGTAAGAAACACTTCTGATGAAGCTCAGCAGTTTACTCCACAGTCAATGGAGAGTAACAGTTAATGCCACCGATGCATCAGATCTACGTTCATTCAAAGCCACAAACTCTCACTGTGATCTATAGTTATTAAACTAGTGGTTCCTGCATTAAAAGCCTTAAATAAGCTACATTTTGAAGTTTGGTTTGAGGCTTTGAATAAAAGCAGGATCCTTGAATCTCAACTCAAACACAGAACGGTAACGTATTATTCTAGCACCAAAAAACATCAAAATAAATCAGTTAATACAGATCTCAGATTAAAAAAAACAACTCTAAATATTACAACCAAAGTACAGTGATGAAATACTGCTGTGGCTACATGAAGAGCTGAGACCTTCAGCATTTGATTTGACCTTTAACATCTGTGGTTCTTTACGTCTCTGGGAATGTGGACGAAGTTCATTAAATTACTCTCATCCATAGAAACTGGCAGCTGAAGCTCGTCTTTGTGGCAGCAAAATAAACTCATCTGCAATTTAATGCCGTCGACCGATAACAGCGTTAATTGGTGCTGAAAATCTACTAATAAAATTTACAAAATTATTGAGATTTCAGATACGAAGAGCTATATTATTAAAGATTATGATAATTATTTTACGCCTGGCAATGTTGTTTTCATCATTTTAACTCGTTCCCAGTTAAATACTGAACCCAGATGAAACGTTTTGATAAATCGTTCCTAAAATGAGCAATTTTCCCCTCAAACAGAAAATCAGTCCTTCAAAGAACTAATAATGTGATCAATATCATTTCAATCAAATTAAAAGCCAGTGATGTTTCTAGCTTAGTTTAGTGAGTAATGTAGCTAGCTGTAGTAATTAATGATCAGAAATTACTTCATTTGTTGCCTCAAATTAATTTTTAATTACAAATTAAGTCTCGTTTTGGCTATTTAGCACGCTAGTACACTAGCTAACTAGCTCACCAAGCTGTCACTAGTTTAGTTTAGATCTTAATGCAGCTGGTTCTGTAGAGTCTGGTGCTACACTTTGTTCCCACATTTTAGTGAATCTAAACTCCATTTGTTTTTATTTCTCCCCTAAAATGAACTGTTTTGTTTTAACTTTGTTTTGGCCAAGCTGGTAATGAAGCTAGTTTTCAAGATATGTTCTGGTTCTATCTGTAATCACATTGACTCAACCGCAGTGGCACATTGTTTACACACATGTTTTTAAATCTTATCCTCAATTTACTACAAATTAAGATTTTTATTTTGGCATATTAGCAAGCTAGCTAGCTTTCCAGTAAACGCAGTAATGTGGCTGTGATGCAGCTGGTTTATTAATCAGTGCTGCCTTTAATCACAACGGCACAATCTGACAATCTCTAATGTGACCTTGTAAACATAGTCAGCTCAAACACGCAGCTAAACTCATCCACTGAAACAGTATAAAGCTTCTATTGTAGCATCAACACCGTCTGCAGCATGTCACATTATCTTAAGTTATGTTTTACAGTCATCATATTAAATTTGGACTAATAGATACGTCCACAATTTATTATGGGACATGATTCTAGAAGATACATGATAAGTAACTTGAGCGGCCAGCTAAATAAAGACACAAACTA